>NC_041819.1:27103774-27327465 GCF_900964775.1 Scleropages formosus
ACCCAAGGAGAGGGAGCAGATCAAAATCCTGAGAAGATCCCTAAAGCGTAACACAGCGAACCCTTGGAGACACAGAGAAGAAGAAATGGCAGCTCTGCTGGGGGTCCGGGGGAAGGGGGGGTGAGACCACAGCAGGGCTGAAGTGACAGCAACAGGTTTTCCAGGTCCACCAGACGTGACCTTCGATTCATCTGGTCACGAGACTTCAGTCTGAAACGCACGGCGGCTGCTTGGTCCTTCCTGTCACCATTGGGTTAGAAGAAGGTGCCTGTGGAGCTCGACGACGACCGACTGCCACCTGGTTCCGCTCCATGCTGAGGAACCTCGTTGGCTCCTCCTCGGATTCTTCATTCCGCACGGAAAGGACCGGAGCCACATCTCCGTGGGCGCTGTTGAGCGAGCCTGGAGTGACTGAGTCTACAGCCTCTTCCATGTTTGGAAGTTCTTCTTGGAGAATCTTCAGGAGGTTCCATGGCCTCCTTGTAGGGAAACAGCGCTGGCAACTGTCACGTCTCTGGGTGAACCGTGGCTCCGCCCCATTCCGTGGGAAGATGCTGGCAAAGGACCCCCCGACCTTCGCCGCTCCATCCCGCTGCACCTCCCTGGGACCACTTCCCCCAGATGGACCTCAGAAGGACAGGAGACCAACTCCACCTCACACCATAGCCGTGTCTCTGCAATCCCTGCCCCCAGACGGAACACTCGGAATGTTCTGGAAAGTTACCCGGTATGGAGCAGCGGGGGAGCAGCTAACATCCATACAGCAGGTGATGTGCGAGCACCTGTGCTGGAGAAGGGCCTGTCATTGTACCAGTGTAAGAGCAGAGTACAACAGGAGACGTGAGCTCTGAAAAGGAGGCAGGATCCTGCCATAATGGATGGTAATGGACACCAGCGGACGCCCTGTTTACCCTCCTCCTCTAACGCAGAGCGAAGGAGACCGCTAATGGTCCAGGCCAAGATGCACCGCTCTGGTCGAACCCGCAGCTGGCCTGGTCCACGTGAGCTCGGCAGGGCAGCGGCACAGAACCTCGGTGCTGCGGGAGGACAAGTCACGACTCGTCGCCCCCCAGCCGGCAGCCCTGCATCGGCCCCACGTCGCCACGCCACGGGCTCTGATCTCACGACCTCCATCGGTGTGAGCAACGGCAGCACGTCTTCAAAGTCCACAGCCAGCAAAACACTTCAGCAAAAGGCCCATAAGTGTCAATCTGCATGACCGAGCGACCCGTAAATCGAACCCGAGTCACAATGTCAGGGACCCTTAACGAGCAAACAAAGCAATAGTGTTAGCAGGACAGGAGCGAACATCTAAGCCCTCGGAGAGCACAGCGGGCAGAGCTCAGCTTTACTTCATCACCATCATCATCATCATTCTACTAGGATGTCTCCATACAAAGCAAAAAGGCCTTGCAAATTAATTAGCCCCAGTTGGACATGAAACACAGACATATGATTTACTGTCAAAGCAGCATGTTTTGCAGTCACACTTTCCATGTACATTATATTTATTTGTTTGTTAAATATGTACTTTTCTCCAAAGTGACCTTTAAGATGGACAATGGACCTGCAGCCCAGTACCTATAGCAAGAGCTCTGAGCTCCTTTCTGGTGCTCCCACTACAAGGATCCAAAATCAAAAGTCTGTAGGTTCTCAGCTGTGATTCCAGTGTGCTGGAACAAGCTCCCCGTGTCCCTCAGAGCTGCTGAATCCCTCTCACATTGAAGAAGGGTCTCGAACCCATCTCCTTCAGAGCCACTTCTCTCCTGATCCCCTGACACCTCAACAAACGAGTGCAACATCATCTGCTACGATTACCTACGCATTTGCTATTTGAAAGTAACTTCTACAGAAGCTACTGGAGGGATGTGAACCAACAACATGGTGGTGTCAGACACAAACACTGCGCGTGTCCATAATCCAGTGTCTGCGTCTACAGCTCTCAGTCTGTTGCTGATCCATAAGTGTTACTGTAATTAAATAGATCACTGACACAGCAGAGGGAATCCAGTCCACAGTGCAGTTCAGTAAGACCCCCCCTCCCCCCCCAAGCAGCCTGAGGGGAGACTGAGTGGTGCTTCACCTTTATAGCTGGTTGTGGTTCTGAGTTTCCACACCTGACTGCCAAGTCACACCCCCCCCCCCACTCCCACCCCGGCACAAAGGGATACGAAGTCCTGCACAAAACCATAAACCACATCAGGCCTTTGATGATGAGCCAGATTCTCTTACTGTATTATTGGGCTCCGTGCAGCAAAGGGAAAGCAAAGAGCGCGTGGCCCTCGGACCCTCGACCGCCTTCCGCCTGGGGGCGGAGCTCAGCTCAAACAGAGCTCCTCCACATCACAGGGAAAAGTAAAGAGACGAAAAACGCGCAAAGTGTGCCGACGGAGGACACAACGTGGGTTCACACTGCGGAGTTACACCACTAACCAACTAACGCACTAATTACTCCGATGGTGTGTGAACGGGCACCGCGTGTGGTCTGCGGCGCGTCACTCTCGGTGAACGGGTGAATTTTGGGTTTTAAACTGTGTTACGGCCTTTGGTGACACAGCGCGAACCACGGTGGCAGTGCGTGTGTGTTGGTGTGTGTGTGTGTGTGTGTCAGTGTGGACTGGGTCTATAGACAGTGATATGTCTCATAACCACAATAGTGTGTGATTATTGTTTGTGACGAGAACAGGGTTGGAATTGACACCAACATTTTGGCTTTACACACGTGCACGCACACACACACACACGCACACACGCACACACGCACACACGCACACACGCACACACGCACACACGCACACACACACACACACACTTCATCCAGCGATGATGAGAAATAAAGACTTCTTCCCATCAACAGACTCGATGCCAACAGGTGCGGCAGGTCGATCTGATGACATCATGAGCGTGTGTCTCATCCCCCCTTACCGTGGTATCATATTTACCGTGTCCGTCCTAGAGGAACGAGGTGTCCCGTATGAGGATCCGAGAGCCACGTTTCGGTGAGTTGCCCCACCGAGGGTTCGTACCCAGAGACTCAGAGCTGCACCCTTTCCTCCGTTAGCAAACACCGTACACAGAGGGAATCCGAATCACGGCTGTTTACCCGTGTGTGTCACACAGATGTGTGAGTGTGTACCAGCGCCTGCTTTTGTGTGCGCGCCAGCATGACTCAGTCTAAACACACACACACACACACCTGGCAGCATTTGCTGAGCCCTGTGACCGATAGACCGCCCCACCCGATGAGCTTCGGCTCCTCGAGGGTCGTCCCGCCGGAAATGCAGGTTCCGGAAACATCTAACGCCCGCCGAGTAGTGGGGGTGCGAGTGCGAACGTGTGTGTGTGTGTGTGTGTGTGAGAGAGAGTCGGGCCCAGGTGGCGACGGGAGGCGTGAATCATATTCGCTCGTCTGTCGAGCCTGAGTCATCGCAGTGCCGCCGGGACGAGTCCCCGTAACCCTATAGGTTCATGGTTCTACAGGTGACTTTCATAAAGAGACGGAGCCCAAGTCTCCAACTGAAGACAGAGCTGTGCGGGACAAGTCGGCTGGGGACCCTTCCCATGATCCCTCACTCCTAAGCAGCACCGCAGATACCTGGGTCCTGTATGCGTGAGCTTGGTTATCATTTTCAATATCCATTCATCCATCAGACACTTCTCTCCAAAGTGACTTGTAGCATTAAGCTGCTTAGAAATATTTGCTCATATAAACAGACAGGTAATTTTTACTGTGTCGCTTTAGGCCAAGTACGTGGATCATGGGCACTACAGTAGCAGGTGGGATTCGAACCTGGGTCTTTTGTGTGAAAGGCAGCAGCTGTAGCCAGTACACCCCCCTGCTGACCCCTGTTATTAAAGTCTCATTGACTGTGATTTGCTCAGGATGACTCCGGACTTCTGAACAGAGTTATGAACAGTTTCAAGTTACGAACAGACTTCTGACCCCCGTTGTTTTTAGACTGAGCAGATAGAGAAAAGGTGCCTCATCGTGAAGCATTGCGGAAACACAACTTGCGAAATATACCAGAGCTTCACTCTCCTGACTAAGAGCAGCAAGATTGGGACTCGAACCCATGCATACAGGACACAGTGGATTAGCCATCTGCCACCTTAACCACTCAAACATCTTATCACATTCACTGTGACATCATCATCATCATCAATAGTGCCTGCAGTCCTGCTGCCTACTGGTGCCGACCGACTGTTTATTTCCCATCATCCCACCTGCTCTCCGCAGGAGGCACTTTATCTCCGAGAGAAAAAAACACACAACTGCTGTTACCGAGTGCCGCTATCAGTCCATCCCCAAGGTCGAGCCTCACGGCGACACGTCAACAGCGAGCCGCTCTTGTGTTTGTTTTCTGTCGCTCGGTCTAGAAGGTTCCTTGAGCAGACAGACTGGAGCAGCACCTCACGGCCCCAGGTTCGATTCAGTCATCGGGATTCAGAGACGATCCCAGCGCTCACAGAACTTTCTCAGGTAAGGTTTCTGCCGCTGCACCTGGGTTACACAGGTGAGCTGCATCCTTTCAGGTGGGGGTTCGAGAAGATGGCATGAGTTCATCCAGTCCAGCTACAGCAACACCTGCACAGGACACCTTTCGTACCAGGGTAACGAACCACTGACCAGCAGAGTAACTCAGGAGTAAACAGTTTATATATAACCTCACATGCCCCTCATCATCACCACCACCATCATCATCATGCATGACACTGATGTGTGTCATTAATATGTGATTGATATAAAAGTGACAAACATGCACCTGCCCAGGCCAGGTGGGAGCGACCCGTCCTGTGTAAACAGTGTAAAACACTGTACAGTGCTCACTTTGTCATTCAAACAGTGAAAGATGAGTGACCCACCGAGATGAGTGACCACCTCAACGTTCACCTTCCCCCGCTACATTAGAACATCTAGAGCGAAGAGTGCGGAGAGCACAGCCACAGACAGGGTAACAAACTGGGCACGGTAAATCAGAGTAAGCCCACAGTGACACTAACAATAAGAGGAGATAGGAGAGGTGCTCACCCAAGAGGACGCAGGAGATGAAGATGAGCACCAGGTTCTCCATGGCTTCTGGGCTCTTCAGCTCACAGCTCTTCACACACCTTGAAGTAGCAGCTGGTGCAGTCAGACGCGCTGGTGTGTGTGTGTGTGTGTGTGTTGGAGTGTGTAGCAGGGTGTTCCTGCGTCTTCTACTACAGGTTCTCCGTCTCCTCCGCCGGACCGCGACTCCGAACCCCTCGTGTTGATCCTCCAGAAGGTCTCAGCCAAGCCTCCCGGTGTGACCTTCTTCCCGACTTCCGCCCAGTGTCCAGACCCGGTTCGGTCCACCTCGGTCCTGGGGACGATCCGCCGCCCCGCGCTCAGGCTCGCCGCTCCGCTCCGGGACCCATCATCATCATCATCATCATCATCATGCCAGGTGCGGCAGCCCGGGCCGTGGCGCGAGAGCGAGAGGTGACCCACGCTACGCGCAGGACACAGAGCGGCAGTCACGAGGAGGAGGCAGGAACGCGGCACGCCGCGAGTGAGGTGGAGGAGCGCGAGGGAGGGAGCGGTGAGCGCGCGCGAGCCGCCGGCTGCTGGACGGAGACGCCGCTGAGTCCGCGATCAGACTCAGGGACACCGCGGCACCTCTTGCTCCCGCCACATGGCTCTCTCTCTGACCTGGCTGGGATGGATGATGAGGATGATGACGATGAGGATGAGGAGGATGATGCCCGATCTTCAGGCTGCGAGAGGAAGAAGAAGAAGAACAGCGCAAGTGGTTGTGTCGAGTCCCTCGCCTCGTGCCCGACTTTCGCCGGGGGCTGCGATCCAACGCGTGTCAGCGGAGCGGAGGTGGGACAGATTCGCCCCCGCGCGCGCGTGTGCGCGTGTGTGTGTCGAGACTGCGATAGGAGGAAGCCGGACTCTTTGTTGGAGGAGATCTGATCCTCGCGCTGAACACCCAGTCGTGCAGGTAACACACACACGCACACGGTCTCGCTCTCTCTCTCTGCCTCCCGGACCGGCCACCAACTGAACACTCCGCTGAGCTGCTAGCTCTGCGTGTGTGTGTGTGGCTTCCCGAAGCTCCGCCCGCGCTCGCGCAGTCAGCCGACGGACAAGGCGTGTGTGTGTGTGTGTGTGTGTGTGTGTCTTTCTAGGTCTTCCACCGGATGATCAGGACCAGACACACACGTATCAGTTTTGATCACTTTACTGTTGCAGTGTGGTAATGTTCGTTTTACCACATTAAACCATAGTTAATGTTTTAGAATTTTACCCTGTTACAGTGTCACACTGTTTAAGTGCCACATGTGCTGCGATCGTGTTACACTTTCACAGTGTTGGTGCTACAGTTACAGTGTTATAGTTTTGCAATATTACAGTGTCACCCTGCTACAGTATGACGGTGTTGGTGTTGCCATGCTATAAATCACCGTTTTACAACACACACACACACACACACACACACACAGACACACACACTGGCTGAAGCCACCACACCCCCCAGTGTTACAGTATCACATACATATTACCGTGTTTCAGTGTCAGTGTTACAGTGTCTGTCATACAGTGTTTAGTGTTACCGTGTCTTGTTATTATGAGAACATTAGTGTTGTAGTGCTAACATATAGTACATTTAAAGTGTTAAAACATTACAGTGTTACCATGTGCAGTGTTACCATGTTTTACCATAGGCTTTCTGCTATTGCTGAAAGCCTCGCTGCACTGAGTCCCACACTGGAGCAGTGACTCACACCAGCTTCCTTGTTAGAAGTGGAGAAGAGGATTGTGTGAGGAGCTCTACACTGTGCCCGTGTGTGTGTGTGTGTGTTTGTGTGTGTGTGTGTGTGTGTGTGTGTGTGTGTGTGTGTGTGTGTGTGTGTGTGGGAGGGCTCTGAGTGCTCCAGCCCCTCCCTGAGCCCTGTGATCACACAGGAACAAACAGAGCAAACAGGCTCTTTAATCCAACTCTTCGATGCATTAACCATGAGAGCTGTGGACACGGTCCAAGTGTCCTGCTGAAGGAGCGTCCACCTCGGCTGTGTGTTTTCCTAACGCCGGACAGATGTTACACAAGCGCAGTATTTCTGCTGTATCCGGGTGTTTTACCATGCTCAGAAGATGCCGTTTCCCACTGGTTCCTTTCCTGCATGGGTTTCAGACCCTCGGGGATTTGTCTGCAAGAGGGAACCACCTCGTCGAACCCACATCCTTTGGGTTTAACCTCCATACGCACTGTCCTCACACACTCGTAGGAACGACACCGTTACAGTTAGAATACAACGAACACCAGCATCCCTCCTTGCTCTCGAACCCTGCGCCACGTCCACGTGCAGGACGTGCGGTGCCGAGGTGCCTCGCAATAGGTTATGGGTCGGGACCCCCGGGGCCCCCTACGTCCCGCGGATTCTCGTCGGACCGATGATGTAACCTGACATACGGCAGAATCCAGAGGCGTGAAGAGGAGCCCGGAATGGCTGCGTCACAGTTGGGAACGGAGCGCTGCTCACGCCGGCACATGGTCCACGCGGCCGGTGTTGGTAAACAAGCGCCTCCCCGGTACAGCATGGGGTCTTGACCTCAGCACAGATCTCGTGTCTTCTGGACTTTCTCTCTGAGCAGATTGTTTATTCGGAGCCACATGAACAGAAAGGAAACATGATTTTAAACTATTTTTACACATTTTATCTTGTTTTCACACCTAGATATTCCTCAATCCCTCTGATGAGTGAAAAATACTTGTTGCTTTACTTTGATTGTTTTGGCTGATGCTTTTCTTCAAGGGAAATTACTACGATTACGCTGATTGACCCATTTATAGAGCAGGGTAATTTTTACTGTATCAGTTCAGGGTTAGTGCCTTGATCAAAGGTGCTACAGCAGGAAGGGGGATTTGAACCTGGCTCCTTTGAGCAGACAGCGGCGGCCCCAATCACTACGCACCCTACTGCTTTACCAGGATCTGAACCTGCAACCCTCAGGGCCACAGTTTCCTGCTCCCTCCTTTATGTAAGGCTGAGAGCAGCGCAGCACCAGTAATGGATCATCTTCAGAGTGTTCAAATGGGCACCGACCCCACGGCTGTGCGACCCAGCACGACAGCCAGATGTGCTGCCAGCCCCCCCGGTGCGAGTCAAGCTGTGCTAACTCCCCCACGCTGGGTGAACCCTCCCGACGCCCTCGCCGGTCAGCAACGCCGTGAACAGGACGGGGGTCCCCGGCTCACCAAGGGAGGGAGGACCGTGAACCACAGAAGGCGATCATTAAAGATTCATGACACACGGGCTGTGAAGTGGCGCCGCTTCGGGCGAAGGGATTCATTCGCACCCGGATCGCATCGGCCTCCCTTTGGCAGCGCGTCAGCGTTCGGAATGAATAAATCAGTCATCATCGCCGCTCCTCGATCTCCTCCGCGATCTGGGGCCGTGAGGCATCGAGGAGGTGGGCCGCGCCCCTCCCACGGACCTGATTCACGGCGGACCGCGCGGCGGTCTCCGCCGACACTCGGTTTGAGTCCCGCAACTGCGCCGTTCCGGCAGCGTCTCCCAGAGCTGTCAGCGCACTTGAGGTGATGACTCCAGAGGGACGAGTACGATGCCAGTTAGCGGCGGCTCACACGGGAGAACGGTTAAGGGCTTTACTTAGCGGAGGCAGCGGCGGCACTCGACACATCCCGGCCTCCAGCTGCACCGACTCATCAAACTGATGGATCGGTTCTCCTCTTAAAGGGCCGGAGAGCCTTCAGAGAAGCGACGTTCCGTACGGAAGGCCGGGACGCCGTTCGGTGAGCAACCCTGCCATCTGCCGCTCTTAGCCGACCTAATGATCGGTTGAGGATCTCCGTGTGACCAACGTGGAGTGATATACTGCGGGAAGTGGTGAAACAAACCACGGTCAGAGGTTCAAGGGGGCAACACTAGTGAATGATGACATTGTTCAGCAAGACTGAGATCTTCTCCGTCACCCTAACCCTTATTTTCGAGTCCCAATGTTTGGTCATAACTCCGACCGCTCCATCTGCTGTACGACAGCGTCAGCCGATCGCGCTGTCGCGATACCATATTTCTCATAGTTTGGGTCCCAGCGACTGGGCGTCGAGCAGCGACTGTGTTTTGTTTGCAAAACGTTTCGTCGTCGACTCCCTTCACGTTACTTTTTTTCACATTGAGTAATAAGCGAGAAAGTTAGCGTTCTGGTGGTGCTGAAAAGAAGAAGCAGAACACAGTAGGTTTACAACTGAAACTGCAAATAATAGTGCAGAATGAAAATATCATTATATTACTTCACTGTGTTTCTATTATTCATGTTCTATATTAGTGTTCTTTTAACAGGAATAATATGAGAAATTAGAGAAAAACTGAAACAAATCCCTGTTATATAATTCATGCATGTTAATTGTTTGTACGTCCTTGTGGTTCAAATGGTATAAGGGGGATTTTCCACTCACAGTCGGGCTTTTGGAACGCAAAGGTGTCGTGAACCAAGAACCACCTCTGTTATTACACAGTATAATATTACTATACAGTACTGTATTTTTAATCCGTGAGAGAGGGGGAGGTCCACAGTAAACTCAGGAGTGATCAGCTGTGCTGCTGGGTGAACTACGTTGCTCAGGATGTTTAACGTTAATTGGGGTGTTGAGGTCAAAGGTGAGGAGACGATGTCCCAGCATTGTATGACATGGCATCACCATGTGCACAGGTCAAGGGTCAGCAATCAGGAGGTCGTTCGCTCTGGAAACACTTCCTTGTTGCTAAGGAAACAATGTGGTTTGGAGGTGGACCACTCTGGAGGAGAACCTACAACCACACCTGGGCCGAGGTGGCCGAATGCACCTCGAACCCGCTTAGCATCAACGTGGTCAAACCAGGTGGGTCTACAGGGTGAACCTGGCATGAGTGGCGTTTTCACTGATCCTCCCACCTGCTCCCTCTGTTCGAGGGTACTGTGACTCACATGTTTTCCCAGCAGCCCCCAGTATGGGTGGCATGGTGGCAAGGTGAATAGCGCTGCTGTCTCACAGCGCCTGGGTAGTGGAGAGGATGGGTTCGATCCCTGCTCAGTCTGTGTGGAGTTTGCATGTTCTCCCCCTGTCTGTGTGGGTTTTCCCTGGGTGCTCTGGTTTCCTCCCACAGTCCAAAGACATGCTGTTCAGGTTCCCCCATAGTGTGTGAGTGACAGAGAGAGTGTGTGCATTCCACTGATGAAGGGATGAGTGACCCAGTGTAAGTAGTGTATCTAGCAGCGTAAGTCACCTTGGTGAATAAGGTGTGTGGGCTGATAACACTACATAGAGTTCACTGGAAGTCGCTTTGGGGAAAAGTGTCTGCTAAGTGAATAAATGTAAAGGGTTTGGGATCCCACCTCTCAGTGAGCTCTGCTTTCATAGCATCAGCACTTGAGAGTGAGAAGTGCCCACATTGCAACCCCCCCGGCCCCCTACCTTCAACTGCCTCCCCCTCCAGCTGTTTGGCGCAGATGAGCGCTCTCATCGTGTCTAATTGGGAGGAAGGGCCCGGGTTCACAGGGGACGCGGAGGCGCAGGCGAACGCCGATCAACATATGTCTGCCGGCCGGAGAACTTGTCCTTAAATCTCAGTTATCCTCCAAGGAAACGGCGGAAGTGTGGGAAAGCCGCCCTGTAGACATAGACATGTCGGCATACAGACATTTGCACTGTAAATACACACATACAATTATATCCTACTTCTTATTCAGTACTTTACAGGCCTTTCATACTGTCTCTGAGTGGCTCCCCCCAGGCCCACGCGTTAGGTCATTAGCTTTGCTGGCTAAACCGTTTATCCAAAACGATAAAGCTACACCTTCCTACAGCTGCCGGTGTTCACCGATCTACCTGCTCTCTCGTCAACGGTGCGACGCCACGGTCCGCGCCCTTTGTTTGGTCAGGAAAGCGGTGCCTCAGTCACAGAGCTACCTGTTGCCCCTGGCGACAGGTGGAATCAATAAACGGAATATGCTTGCGCCACTCAGCTCAGCAGTTTGTTAATAAGAGCGACCCGAGTCTCGGAGTAACTGTGGAGTAAGAAACAGAGTGGAGCGAGGGTCATGTGACGGCCGCCCGCTGGATGTGGACGCGAAACGGGACTCCTCTACCAGCTGCTTTAGTCCGTGGACTAGGATCAGGTTCCGCTGCCGTTTCCACGACTACTGTCGCCATGGATCATGGGTGTCTATAAATCCACAGCAGGCCCACCATTGTCTTCTTCTGGGGGGGGGATGTCAGCAGATCGCAGAGGTCACCGAGGTCAACCGGCATTAATGTTCCACGTCATTCGGAATTCATACAACAGCTGCGGTTTGTCGCTTTTCTGTACAGGTAGCAGAGTGGTTAACGCACCTGTTTCATTCATTCATTCCACTCTTTTCTCCAAAGAGAGGTACACTGATATATACAGTATAATATAATATACTGTAGAATGTAGGCTTTATGCACTAACCTACATACAGTACATACACACACACACACACACACACAGGGTACCGGAGCCTACCCAGTAACACAGGGCGTAAGGCCGGAGAGGGAAGGGGACACACCCAGGACGGGACCCCAGTCCGCCGCACGGTACCCCAAGCGGGACTCGAACCCCAGACCCACCGGACAGTAGGACTGTGGTCCAACTCACTGCGCCACCGCGCCCCTGCAACCTACATACAGTAATTTACCAATTTATAGAGCAGGGTAATTTTTCCGGCATCAATTCAGAGTAAGTACTTTGATCAAAAGGTGGAGACCCGAACAGCTACGCTACCTGCTGGCCCATTTCCTTCCCCGGGGAAGTAGAGATGGTGTGACACCCTTTACTGCGCTGTTTACTACTGTCTACCTTCCAGGCCTTGTCATGTTTCCCGAGGATTTTAATTAACAGATAAATGAGTGTGTCCTCCCACGGACCCCCAGCACCTTCACACACTTCACACGCTCCTGTGCCCCACAGATTGCCGAACAGCAGAGCAGCGGCACCACAAGTGGCTGCATTTCCCTCTGGATGAAATGATGATCTGTGGGGTTTTTAATGCACGGCGTTGAGCGTGGAGATGCTCTTCTGGAGCGTTTTTCACCCTCCCACGTGTGTTATTTGTGCTTCAGTAACTGGCAGGAGAACCTGTCGATGTGGACGTGCTGGAAGACGACACACTGGATGATGGTGGCTCCAGTCCCAAGATCCTGGGTTCTCACACAGATGAAGGGCCCTTGTCCTGTACGGTCCTGGAAGGTCGTGCTCTTGCTGAACCCAGGGCTATCTCACAGGACTTGGTCTGCAGGTCCTCCAGAGAAGTTCCCGTGTTTCTCACATCCAAACTCTTCGTTACCTGACTGCTTCCGCTAAAATGGAAGCACCTGGACTTTGTAAACTGAGATACAGTGATAATGTTTTGCTGGTCCTGCAGTTTACTGGTCTACAGACACTACCACAGTGTTTGTGTTGTCCTGCCATTGTGTTTAGATGATGAACTCCGAGCAAAGTGCAGCTCAGCTGAGTCATACAGTAGCGGTTGAGTATCTGCTTCATTCATGCATCTGACTCTTTGTTCCAAGATGATGCCTAATGTGAGCTTCAGCTGATGGTTGATGATTCTGAGATGGTGACCAGATAATACGAGGAAAGAGTGGGGAAGCCGAGTCCTTGTCCAGGTCACACGCTTGTTCACGTGGAAGATCCTTGACGTCAGTGGTACTTATCCTACATCAACATCTCAAGACGCAGAGCTGGTTGCTCCGACAGGAAGCGCATGGCCCTTGTTCGCAACGTGATTGTTCATGTCAGGCTTCAGCCGCTGGGAGCATGGGGAGCCTCGTGACCCGTACAAGTGTGGACGTGCTGCTGAGGCGTTGCTGTTGTGCCTGAGAGGTTTCTGTAGCACCTTTCAGAAGAACCAGCCCATGGGGCTGGTGGCTCCGAGGAGCTGCGGACACCGTTGGTTTGCTGAACGCCCAAGCGTTGTGACGGGTGGAGGCCGAGCTCTTGGTCTTTAAGCACCGCGACCCCTCGGCACCTCGGCCGTCATCATTTCATCATCACGGGCGGTTTCTGCAGAGGCATTGCGGGAGCCGCGCGCTCATGTCCCGCCGAGGGCCCGTTACACAACCTCACAGTGTCTGTCGCTGAAGGGTTCTTTTTTGAAGAGGCTCTGCGTGGCAACTAATGGAGGAGGTGGGAGTTCTCACGGAGACGCCTAAAATGACTTTTAGTGGACAAATTGCAGCAATTTGCTCGAGGGTGCAGGACGCACGTGGGTGAGGTGTTTGAGGGGCCCGACTTTTGGTTGGATCCCTGGAGCGTTAGCCACTTTCAGCTCAAGCTGGTAAATCTCTCCTGTTGCATGGTTTTAATGCTCAGTAATGAGGTCATGAAGAGCATCAGCACCCCCGCCATCTGCGCAACGACCATTCGACCAAAAAGAGTTTCTTATGGCGAAGTGTAAGAAAATGTGCCTTGCAGGTGGTTTTACGCAAAGAAAGATGTGAAAACTTGAAGAAACTGAGTCTGAAAGTGGAGTCAGCAGTGAGCCGAGGGGTCTCCGTTCAGCCGGTGGAGACAGATGGTGAAGGCAGGGAGCCGGACCGCCGTGGTCCGGCGTTTGGACACCGAGACCCGGCGCCACGTTGGCCGGACAACAACATTGCGGCTTAGCGAGAGCCTCGTGTCGCAGCATCTGCCAAATAAATAAATGCAAAGGACTTGGCAGGGATTCGAACCCTGGACTCCCAGCATGCATGTGGGGAGTCCAGATGTTGAGACTCAAGGTCAGTGGTGTGTGTGTGTGTGTGTGTGTGTGTGTGTGTGTGTGTGTGTGTGTGTGTGTGTGTGTGTGTGTGTGTGTGTGTGTGTGTGTGTGTGTGTGTGTGTGTGTGTGTGTGTGTGTGTGTGTGTGTGTGTGTACAACACTGGGCTGTGTGACGGGGCACCGAGCCACACCTACAGGTGTGTGTCACACGGTCAGTGTCCAGCTCACATCACCCGTCTGTCCCCAGTGTCCCTCTCGGTCCCTGCTCTCTCACTGTGTCCTATTGGTCCTGTCCTCTGTTTTCAGTTTTACTGGCAAGACCAATTTTGGCACAACTCTATTGCTAAAGAATCATTTGAACAATTACTTATATGTAACATTATTTTATGATAAAAAATAAATTGTATTATGCATGATATTGGGATTTGAACCTGGATCCTTCTGGACTAAAGGTAGCAGTTTTAACCGAACACCTCTGTACTGTAAAAGGCATTCCAAAGTTCATATTTTTGTGCATTTTCCTGCTTTTACAGCTCATTTTGGAGTGCTCCTTACAAAAGTGTCTTATATCTAATAATGTAATAATCGACACGAAACTGTTCTTCTTTTCCGCAAATAAAGTGTTTTAACACGTGGAATAATGCGACACAATAAGGCAATAAAACACACTGAAAGATGGCACAGCGATTACAGATCTTCCTCCCTTTATAACTAAATATGTTTTATGATGTTATCAAAAAGTTTATGAAAATTTTTAAAGAATATTTCCTCCATTTTTCAGAGTTTTTGGGAAATAATGGAAAATATACTTTAAAAACAATATTGCAGTGCATTGGACTCCACACAGCAGTGGATCCAGCACCTTTTCTACAGTTTCTGACCCCGGACTATGACCTTTGACCTTCTGAGTGACGGTTTCACTGTAATTTGTGGACACACGTCCCCAGCAGGTGCGAGACGCACTCAGTCGCCGGTGGGAGGAACGGCCAAACGCAGCTGTTCCCGTGACCTTTCCGTGTTATTAACACCGCCCCAATGCGCAGATGGATTGAGACAAACCCAGCACACCTGTGTTCCCGACCAGGTATGGGGAACGGCCGATTCTGCACGAGCTGCCTCTATTATGTCCCCCGGTAGGTGTTATATTTCCTGCGATTAGTGCGTCGTCAGTCTACAAGGTTCCCCTGGCACCGGCTTAATAAAACTGAGCACAGTTGAGTCTGTTCCACTGGGTTTGCATTTATGAGACTGTGCCTGAATGTGCCAAGGGCTGTGATTGGTCCATTTGGTAAGCAAACGAATGCAAGGTAAGCAGTGATTGGCTGGGTATTTTTACCTTGCAGAACAGGTGCCAGAACTGTACAGCTCAGTTCATCTGAGTTAAGATGAGGTGAATAAACGTAAAATTCATATTAATGGCATTTTCATGGGTCTTCTTTTGTCTTTTTCTCCAAATTTCATCAAAGGGGAAGCAGGAGTGGAGCCGCTGGTTGCATCGTGCTTAGAACTGCTGCCCTTGGAGCCAATGGCTACAGGTTCGAGTCTCACCTCCAGTTACGATACTCTTGAGCAAGGTGCGTATCGTGAATTGCTCCAGTAAAAAGCATCAGTAGATGAATGAATGTAAAGGCAATTTCAGTTGTTATGTTTCCCCTTGAAAGCAATGCACATCCCCTAACCCGAGTCCTCGTAGTGCTGCCCAGGGACAGTCATATCTGATGTTATTATCATGTATTATTCATAAACACTGCATAGCTTTGCATCACCGAGTTGTAAATGCAAATCATTATAAAAAATAACATTTTATGATTATTATAGATCAGTAATATTCTTACTGCTACAATCACGCTGTAAGGTGTAGCAGATTTCTGAATGGAGTCCTGGGTTTTGCAGGTTCCACACACACACACACACACACACACACACACACACACACTAATGGCAGTTGGGGCTTTCATCGCTCTTATTGCTGTTGTCATGTCCAAATTTTTCTTTGCCCATTTCACGCTTCTCCGGGAGAGGAATCTGCTCCTCCTGCTCTTCACACGCATAAGAAGAGTGTTTCAAATGAGAGGCAGTTAGAGCAGAACATGTCCCTGTTTCCCTGTGAACAGCGGCTCAAGTGTCACCAGGGCTCCAGAACGAAGACGGTTGCAGGACCAGCCGGACAGGTTGAGATAACGCCACTGGGCGACGCCCCCTGCGGTGACGGTGACGCTTGGCCAAACGTAACGGACAGCAGCAGCAGCCCGATGACAGGGTACGAATCGGACCCTGGGGGGGGTGTTCCCCGTGTCCTGAGAGGTCCTGCAGCATGAGCTCTGTGACCAGCCTGTTCACATTCCCTGTTAGTGTATCCGAGGAAAGCGACACCAGAGTGTCACCCGCCTGCAGCACACGTTACAGGGAGCTGCAGAATTTTACACGTTAGGAGCCCGTTAATTATGAGTAATATTGCTGTAGAAATCAGTGTGAAACTGTTACCTCAGAGAACGTATGTATATTTATTAGTCACACACTTTTCTCAGAGTAAACAAAAGTGCATCATCAACAGACAAAGAGCTTTAGACACAGACATAGGATTATGGACACAGTTCTGACACCACCGTGTTGCTGGTTCACATCCCTCAAGTTTACAGGCATAGCAGATGGTGTTGGACTCTTTTATGGAGCTTTCAGGAGATCAGGAGAGAAATGACTCTGAAAGACACAGGTTTGAGACCCTTCTTAAATGTTTGCAGGGATTCAGCAGCTCTGAGGGACTCGGGAAGTTCATTTCAACAATCAGGGCCAGAACTGAGACTCTACAGACTGGATTTCTGACCCCGTTGTGAGTGGGACCACCAAGTGGCCAGAGATGGAGGAGCACAGTGCTTCTGCTGGGTTGTAGAGACTGGTCAGCTCCTGTAGATATCAGGGTTCAGACCTTTTGACCGTTTTGTACAACACAGCCAAAGCGATGAACTGCAGTAGATATGAGCAGGTACCGGAAGCACATGGAGAGAGAAGCAGGGGAGATACATGGGAACATTTTGAAAGGTTAGATCCAGTTGATAGACACTATATGGGGTCCAAACCTGAGGTCCAGACCATTGTTGTGTCAGTACATAACTGGTCTGTCCTTTGGCCCACATATGTGTGTGTGTGTGTGTTTGTGTGTGAGAAAGGTCAGAAACACGAGTACACATATATAGGAGGTCCGTGTTCAGGTTTGTAAGTGCTAATGTTTGTCCTGTCGAAGAAATAAAAGACTGTTCGCAAGTGCTTGGTTACTCGCCCACCCCACCAAGCCGAGAAGAACACTTTTTCTGCGTGATCCATTTATAGAGATGCTGAAGCCTCCAGGCAGAGGAAACCGCCTTTCTGCGCAGGAATTCGACGTCTCTGTATCAGATTCCTCGCCGAGGCCTCCCTCAGGGCTCTTACGACACTGCGGTGGGACCAGATGTTCGGGTTCCAGCAGCTGCCAGTGATGGATTTGCCGAAGGGACTGCTGGCTCCAGCCATGCGACGGAATTGGGCTCATGTGCCCGCTTCCACCCACATGTAATGGGAAGGAATGGAGGGTCCTCAGGGTGGATATTCTAAACACACACACACACACACACACACACACACACACACACACACACACAGAGAAAATCCAGTTAATAAAAAAGTGGATAAAAATAAAGACAGGATTAGATAAAGCTACACTGATATTAACAACAAACAACTCCCCACAAACGCAAACATGGAAACGCAGAGAGTGTCCTCGCTCACACACTGTCCTCTCCATAGCAGCGCAATTACCCACAATGCACCTGTGGACCTCTGAGTGACACAGGTGAGCCTACAGGGCTCAGCAGCTGGGGTCAGTCGGAGGAATCATTCCTCTTCCCTGGACCCTCAGTTAATTGATCCAAGTGTGGCAGGAAACAACCGGTGCAGTGTCACCTGTCCAGAGCAGCCCAGGAGCTCCAGGAGAACCAGTAAACATGTCCAGATAATGGTCCAGCGGATTCTGCAGAAGTCCAGCGCTCCTAGGATGACATATTACCTTTTTCTTATCTAGTTACAAGACTGTTGCCATAGGACTTAGTAACCCGCCCTTATCTCCTGAGATGGTCCCCCGCCTCAAAGCTCATATTGTAGATCTTCCTGTAAAAGTAATAATAATAATATTATAATATTTCATGATTTCTCTGCTTTAAGGCACTGTGTGAGGGCTAGAATATAATAGGGTGCACTGAGTAATTTGCCTCTGGGTGGAGCAATAATAATCCATTGCAATCAAGTGCAGTCATGTGCTTCAGGCTGTGATTGGCTGAATGTGTTTACCGTACACAGTTGTGTGCCAGGCTGTGATTGGCTGAATGCGTTTACCGTACACAGTTGTGCGCCAGGCTGTGATTGGCTGAATGCGTTTACCGTACACAGTTGTGCGCCAGGCTGGGATTGGCTAAGTGTGTTTACCACATAATCTTGTGTGCCAGGCTGGGACTGGCTGAGTCTGAGTGGCGAGCAGCTGGTCAGCCCCGAGCCCTTAGCGTGATTCACAGAGCAGCTGACTCCAGGGTTGCATGACAAATCTACAGAACTTATGGAGAAAACTGCGGATCGCTCTGCTTCTGGCGCAAGATTCCGGATGACACGTCTGACGCAAAACATTAATAAAAGGAGGGAGAGAGAACTGTGCGATAGAGCATCACTCTATACATTATTTATGTCTCCTAGGAGAGACTTTAATCCACAGTGATTTAGAAAGCTTACAGTTCCACACTTTTCTACGGTGATTCAGCAAGGTACCTCTCTGGTTTGTTCAGTCGTCTCTGTCAAGGTTAGAACATTGTTTCTCCTCCTGGATCTGAACTGTGAAACTATGGAACGTATTTCCTCAAAAGGAGGACGAACATAACACTTGCGGACCTCTTTGCCCCTGCAGTAGAGTTGCTAGACCAGTCCGATCTAGCGCTAGACCAGCAAAGAGAAACTCATCAGGCTGGAGCAAGGTCTCCAGTTACCTCATCGTTGGTGGAGTAAAACCTAGTTACACTTTGAGGGTGGAGTTAGGAACCGAGACCTTTATGAGGCTTTTCAGCGTTGGCCTACTTTGCACCGTCAGCTAAGCCATCAACTTTTTTACACGCTTGAATTGCAAGGAGAGAGAACACACCATATACACACGTTTGAGCACGAATGAATGTCTCATGATTGCTTTGACTGGTTCCAGTAGGTTGTACCAAGACCGCGTCAGCACCTCGGCGGGACCGCTTTGTGTATTTTCACTTATGACTCACCAGCCACAGAACAGCTGTATCACCACAACCTTTCGACAACTTCGGGGCAACGTTGTCCAAACGCAGTCCACTATCTGGTGTCTCTGCGAATGTTTCACCGAGATCTGTGCTGGAAACGAGCCAGACGGCATCGGGAGAACACCGAGAGACACGCAGTTTGTTTGCTGGCTAATTAGACAGCGGCGAGCAGGAGATGTGTGCGCGCGCTCAATATTGGACGAATCGGACGGGTTTAATTGGCGCCGAGATTGTGTGGAGACGTGAGCGGAGAGACTCGGCGACAGTCCCTAATTGAGCTTAATTACCCCGTCCGTTCAGACAGTATGTTAGACACAGGCATCAAAGTTGTTTCGTGCCGTGCCAACAAGACAAACAACAACAACATGTCGATGGCCAAAAAATAATGATGATATTAATCAGCAACAGCTCGTTTAGCAGCGGAACGCCGCAAATTCCACGGGGGGCGGCGTTCCGGCAGTTCTAGTCGTCCACGACCTGCATTTTGTTAACTCACATTGAGGGCGATTAGCGGCCCAGAGGGTCACTCGCTGCGACCTCCTCCATGACCTCCCACAGTAATGGACTCTCTGAGCCGAGGCTCCATCCTAGACCTTGGCTGAACCCCAGTCCTCTCATGGAACGCTTTCAGTCCACATTGTAGGTTCTCAATAAAAAACCGGGCTACTCTGCTTGTCACTGTGAATTTGAGCAAAAAGCATTTTCACAAAAGTTCATAGAGAGAGTTGGAGACACTAATCCTGGGTGGATGCTGAGGGGCTGCCATCCTCCTTCTCTGAAGGTGGAGCATGTTGGGGAGGAAGGAAAGGCAGACGAGAAAAAGAAGTGCGGTGTGATCTGTGGAAACTGTCCACATTTCTTCAGAAAACAAACTGTCACCCGGTCGTCCTTCTCTCTTTCTCGACTTGGGCTGAGGTGTGCTGCTGAAACCCCATGTGACGGTGACATCTCTTCCCTTCTTCACTTCCCCCCGCGCTCTGAAGCTGTCATACTTGCCTCTCTTTAGGAACTTTTGACGGATGGAATTTGTACAGTAAGAAGAAGATACGTCTTCCACCCTGACGCTGCTCCAAAATAACAGCGCCCGAGGAAGCAGCGAACTTCTACCACAGTCACTGAGATGAAGCTCAGGTGATAGCTTCCCCTTGCTCTGCTGGGGCGAGGGGCCTCGTCACATCACCAGAACGCTTTCTAGACCGCCAGGTTTTGTTTGCACTTTTATCTGCTGGTTGCATTCCAGCACACAAAATATGGTGCTCCATACATGCCAAATTGCATGAGTCAGAATTACGAGGGGCCGTACTCATGCGCAACACAAAACCTATTGTTTTAATCGCTGCTGTTCAAGTTACTCGTGTTCCTCCTTCTCTTTCATCTGTTCCCGTCGTTGTAAATCTCATCATGGAATATTTCAGTGATGTAAAACAAGGTCATTTTTGGAATCCGTGAAGTTTATCACTCGTCCGACCTAGTTTTACTGTATTGCTTCCTTTTTACTCTTGGTTTATGGATCTTCTTCCCAGCTCTTACAATGGACTCATCCATGTTCCCGCAACTCAAAGTGTGTTGATGCTGACAAGCGGTTGCCGTGGCGATGTTTCTGCTTCCAGTCCCCTGCGGGCGACCCCCCGGATCTGTCGCAGAGATCCACAGAATATTATTTTCTGGTAAAATCCTGCTGCATTAGTGCCGTATGTCGCCTCATAACTTATTAATTCTCTGGCTGTGTAGCTGTCGCTGTTATTTGTTTGAGCAGAATGATTTATTGAAGACTAATCCAGAATAATTCCTAAATAAGTTACGGCGACGTTAATAACAACAATCATCGCAACAAGGACGCGCAGACTGTTTCTCGGTGGGGAATCTTTTAGTGCGGAAAAAAAGCACGTTTGGTTGTCACATATTGATCCCAGAGGACTCGATGTGTTTAAACAGAATGGCTGCTCAGCGTGACACGAACACAGTATCGTGTTGTTTCCTTGAGTGGAAGACGTTCTTCTGCACGACACGCGAGGAGTGAGAAGACACTTTGATTTCCCACATTTCTGGTCAAAGGTGCGGACATTCACGTCCTTAGCAAGTTGTTTTCCTTCCTCCACTTCTTCCCCACCAGTGAACCCATCCCCATAAGCCAACTCCAGTTCCATCAGTACAAATTCACTTTACCCAGTTTACCAGTCCCACTCCGCCAGTCCCACCCCACCTGCTCACATCAGTCCCAGTCTGAGATCTTTCAGCCCCGGTCCACCTTTCTCAGTCTGTTAGTCTCAATCTACTAGTCCAACTGATATTTTCAGATGTCTAATTGATCTGATCCAGGATCAGTTGTCAAGGGCACATCCATATGACCTTTTGGAGCACATCTTGGAACACAAGGTAAACACTGAGTGTTAGCAGTTATCATGGGGGATATAAGCCGTCTATAACTTATGGTGTGTAGGTGGGCAGAAAAACAGTCTGGAGGAAAGATCAGTCTCATAATCAATAGTACAGGAGCACTGCTCTGAAATCTGTAGCTCGAATGCTTGCAGGAAACTTCAGACATTAAGCACCAGCGCCCGCTTCACAAGGTGCAACGATAACCTTTACATTGCAGTGGATTCACAGCTCAGGAGTTTTAAATGTCATAAACTGAGTGACATCGATTTTAGGGTGTTCTTCGGTGGAGATGAAGATTCTGCACAGGTTCATCTGTTTTCAAAACCATTTGTGAAGATGAAATGATGCCGCCGTGGTAGCGATCCAAAAAAGATCGACCATAATCAGATCCCTCACCTTCCATCAATATTTGCAAGGCAAACCCATCAAAGAGGACAACGCGCAAACTTCACATTTGCCGTCAGAATTCTGTTTTCTTCGCTCTGCGGTTCTACGAAACCATGTAAACAAACAACGGCAAGAAGGAGGACGGTGATGGACAGCAGGGATTATGGAAGACGAGGAATGAATGATGTTGATGGTGGGAAGAGCCCACAGACACACAGGATGTTGCCGCTGGAGCTCAGGGAGCACTGCTCCTTTGCGCGGAGGAACTTCTTCGAAAGCTGACCTCTCTTTTGGGTTTCGTTCTCAGTTCGTGGCCCCTGGGCACCTGGACGTCCACGTGATCATGACTCACCTGCTTTGTAGACACACCTGCTCTCTTCAGATTGAGTGGGCTCGTTCGGTGGTTGGTTCCTCATTGGAGCTTTGAGGCGCTGCAGTTATTTTGGCCACATCACCAGGTCTTTAAGCCAAGTGTGATGGTGTCTTTCTTCACCGTTAGCTGTTGGTTCCATTTCCCTCCTCTCTGCTCACGTGCCAAACCTGTCCCTTTGATAAGTCAATTAAACCCCCTTGGACCCTCAGCAGACACATTTCTGGAGCAGTTGTGGATCCATCATGCTGAACAGATCATCTTCCTTATCGTCCTCCTCTCTCGGGTACAATAAAAACAGAAAAGGAACAATGGAACAGTTCTGAGTGTCTGAGAGGTAACAGCAGGTGGCATTGTGGTTGCGAGGAGCTGGACACCAGAACATCACAGGTTCATGTCTCCAACACAGCCGTGATGTCCTACCCTGTACAGCACGGCAGTGTCCGCAAAGCTTATAAACAGCAGAATGTTAAACTAGAAATAAAATCTAAATTTACAGTTTTATTAATGATCGCACTGTGAGACGTCTGAGAGGAGGACACTCACCCCCGTGACATTTGTTGAGCGCAGACCCCATCCCCCACAGTACCAGACAGTCTGTGGTCATCCCACATTCCTAATATCTGCACACTTCACGCCTCATTTGCCGCTTTCAATTTGCTCACATCCTCGTCTAAGTGCTGTCAGTAGAGCCACACAACAGAGGCGGTGGAGGGGATGGAGAAGATGGAGGTGGTGGAGGAAGGGAAGGTGGAGGTGGAGGACGGAGTTGGAGAATGCGATGGAGGTGGTGGACGTGGTGGTGGAGGAGGTTCAGGTGGAGGTGGAGGAGGTAATGGTCTCCTGCTCTTTTCTTCTCCAGCCTCTGGCAACTGGCTGCACAGTAAATCATCCCCAATCCCATCATCCCTCACTTAAGGGCTGTGGAGGATTCGCTCCGTCAGGGAAGTGAGACGGAAGCCGCAGCCTCACATCACCCAGGTGGAACACCTGACCGCAAGTTCACTCACCGCAGTAAACCGTGACCGTCGCTCGCAGTAAAACAGCGCCGTTCCGTTTCTCAGCAGACACCTTCATCCATGGTGCTTTTCAGAGCTGACGGCTCCACTCCTCCCCTTTACGAAGGTGGACGGTTTGATGGAAACACTTTTCTTTGCCTGGCTGAGGGACACTGCAGCTCTCTGGGACTCAAAGTGACCTCATGTCCAGGTGCTTAACTAGTACCTAACTGCTATACCATTGGTTTCTGTGTGAAGTTCCTCCAAAGAAAATTTACTCTTATTGCAGCTTTTCTTTACTCTCGCTGTACTCTGCCTGTACTCTCAGGGATCTCTAAATACTGCTTTACTATCAGTACTGTTACTGTACTCTACTTTTACCACATTGTCACTGACTCACTATTTGTACTTTCAGTATACTTAACGTACTCTGTGCTCGGACTGTACCGTTGAACCATTCTTGATATATACTTAAGGTATTAATACATTCATATATACTGTATATGGTTTTCTGTGCTGTCACTGTACTCTTCCTATGGATTATGATACAGTTATTATATTCTTACCATAATCCTATTTTACTGTCACTATACTATGTTTGCGGTTCTTATTCGGTACTTGCAGCTCTCCACGTACTCTCTGCACACTTACTGTGCTCTCGCTGTACTCTTACTGTACTCTTACCATACTCTCTCGGTTCTTTTCATGTTCTTACTCTGTACTGGCACGTGACGTCTGTAGATCTGTTGGTCACGGGTTCCGCAAAGAAAGGATTTAGTGCCAGTGCTCCTGCAGCCGGAGAAAGAGGACCGCGCGGGGTCGCGGGAGTGTTACGGAAATTGTTTGAAGGCACACCCCGCGCTTCCCCGCTCTCCGCTATGGATTCGCACTCTGCCTCGGACTGTAAAACACCCTTCTGGAGACATGAGCGATGGAGCCCGTGGAGTTGATGAACCGATGGAACCGATGGAGTTTGCGTTCCTATTCATCTCTTTCCCTACAGAGTCGCGCTCCTTTGATACGGCCCCATTTCCACGCGTCGACGTGTGTTCCTGTGGAACGGCTTCAACCTTCACAGAGCATAAATAGCGAATGCTGGCGAAAGACACCGCTGTACCGCGTTAATACACCTTAACACATTTTGAAAGAAGGTTATAAATCGGGGGTGGGAATGCAGCGCGGCTCCTTGGATGTGATCTATGTGCCGCAGTGCCGTTTGTCACGGCCTGAGACGAACGCACGCGGGACCTTATCGCCAGGAAGGTCACAGCGCCGGGGACCAGAAGGGCGGTGCGCTGTGACGAGGAGGCATAACGCCTGCAGAAGTGAGGAAACGGGGCGCGCCTGCGATGGAATCACATTTCCGGAAAGAAAATTTGTGGTGAAATATGCGGAAGGATGTTCACGATAGGCAATGCAGCGGTTCGGCAAGACGGGGCCAGGGATGGGGGGGGGGTCGCAGCCCAAGGTTTGGCCGCCCTACGAGGTCCGGACTCAATGAGGAAGGGTTTGTGGTTTTGAGGAAACGGCCGAACCTGGAACCTGAGCTGCAGACAGAAGCTGGAAACCAGAAGCGCTGCTGCTTCTGCTTCTGCTCCTCATTGTTCTCCAGTCAGGTGGCGTTTCAGGTGCTCCGGGTGCTCCAGGTGCTGCAGGTGCTCCAGGTGCTCCAGCCACACACTGCCGAGCATCGCTGTGGAACAGGGCCGCTGAAGCTCACATTGTGCGCTAAATTACAGGCTCGTTATCTCTAATTTCTACAATTCGCACACAGTTTATGTAACTGGGCTGCGCTGCTGCGGCAAACTGCTCTGTTTATCCCATCGTGACCGGAGGTCCCCGCTGGAGGCGAAAGAGCCGCGGTTCCGCTGAAACCCACAGCCACGCTGAGCACTTTCTGTTCCGAGAAGAGCACCTTCACAGGGAGGGGGGCACCAAGGGACGTGTCCCCTCTTGTCCCTCTGTAGTCCTCAGTCTCACCTCCCTCTCCATCCTGCTCCTTCCCCCCGTCTCCCGTCCCCACATCCTTCTTAGGGAAGTGGACGCGGGCGGTCGGGGGTCAGGGTCGGGGGGGGGGGGGGAAGAGGGAATCAATCTGAGTCAATCGGAGCAGAGCCAATAAAACAGACACGGTCACATAGTGCGGTCGACCCGGACAGGGTGCGAGATCGCGGTGCATCGGGGTGCTCTAGACTGCTGAAACTGCACTTAGACCCGATTTAAACATGAATTTCTCTCGTCAGACATTATTTAAAAGGACACTAGGAAGAGACACCGGACGGACAGCATCACATGAGGACTGTAAAAAGTCCACCGAGTCCACCGCAACAGAGCTGCTACTGGATTTAATGGCTTTTAAACCAAAATTTAATCCTGAATTTAAATTGGAAAGGGAATCTGTCATTAATCTTGAATTTAAACCTGAATTCAATCCTAAATTTAATCCTGACTTTAATCCCCATTTTAAACCTGAATTTAATCGGGAATTGAACCTAAAATTGAATCATGACTTTTATCCCAATTTTGAAACCGGAATGTAACGCTGAATTTCATCTAGATTTAAACCGGAATTTAATCCTGACTTCAATCCCCCTTTTAAACCTAAATTTAACCCTGAATTTAATCCTGATTTTAACCTGAATTTAACTGAGAATTTCAATCTAAAATTTTATTCTGAGTTTATTCCCCCTTTTAAATCTCCTGAATTAATCTGGAGTTTAAATCCTAGCTCCCTTTGTGAGGCGCTCTCTTTGAGGTGCTACTCGAACAGGCAGAACGAAGAGACGCTGAATGGACGGCGCCACGTGAGCGCATGAAAAGCCTGCCTGAGCGCAGCAGATGGACAGGAGGTGGACGCCGCGCAAAAGCTGTTTCTCCCATGATGCCCTGGGAACGAGGCTCGAGCCAAGCGCCGGCCCGTGCGGGAGCGCTGCAGCAGGCGGGAGGATCAGGACCGGGGGCCGTGTGACAGAAAGGACAGGTCTTTAACACGGTCTCCTTCTGGTGGCCCTGCTGTCCACACACAGAGTCCAGGCCAGGTCAGCGAGCGAGCGCACACACACGCGCGCACACACGCAAACAAACACACACACACACATACGCACACACTCACGTGCGCCTCTCGGTGCCAGCAGCCCCAGCAGGCTGCGTGTGGGAGGCGTGCACAGGGGCGCCAGGGAGGAGGAGGGTTCTGGACCCGACCGGATCTCTGCTGCTCATCTCTGCTCGTGTTTCTTCTCCTCTCCAGCACCTTCTTCCCCCGGTGTGAGAGGAACAGACACGGTCACACACACTTCTCACCGTTCGCACGGTGACCAGGTCGTGGTACAGCGGTCACAGGTGCAGCTGCAAGATTGGAGGCTGAGAACCAGGAGGAGCCTCATGGGTTAGTTAGTCATTTAGTTAGTTATGAAGTTATTCTGATAGTGATGCTTTTCTCCAAAGTGACTTAGAGCGTTTGTGTAACTTACACTTATCTACCCATTTACTCTATACACCAGGGTCATTTTTATGCTCCAGGTTAAAGACCTCAATAAAAGGGACTACAGGAGGAGGTGAGATTCGAACCCACCTCCAGCTGTTTGCTTCCCCAGCCCCTGAGTCCCACACATCCATGTACCTGGTGTGTAAACCTGTACGCTGTATGAATATGAATATGAATAGATGCGCGAGGGAAAAGAACCCCTGTGTGACCGAACGCCACGCACTCCATTCCGCACGGTCCTCGAGACACGGTCCCGTTTGTTCTTAGGACACGGGGTCACTTCCAACAATGTCTTGTCCATGTGACATCGCGTAGCCCCTGCTGCGACATGCTGTGGAGGGGTGAGCTAGGGTTAGGGTGTCTTTCAGAGCTGTCTTGCTAGCGACGCTCCCCTGAATGTACTGTTGCCATGGGCGACATGGCGGGCGCTGTGTGGTGGGGGTGGATCTGCACCCGTCTCCGTACTTGAGTGGATGAGAGACAAATGATACTTGGGTCCCCCCCCCCGCCAACCTGAGGACCCCAACCCCAAAATAGTACGATGCTCCTCAAAGCTGCTGCTTCCAGCACAGCGCCCCCTAGGTGTGGAGGTGGGGAACACTGGCAGAACTGACCCGGGATCAGGGCCATACACCCCCGCCCCCCTTGCCTACGTTTCCTCATTTCAGTTTCCCAGAGTGACGCTGTCTTCTCAGAACCGGCTGGAAATTTAGCAGGGAAAATAAACGCCTCGTGTGGAATCTTTTCTTGTACAGCGGGAGGGAGGAGGAGACGTGATGGGCGACTGGTGCTGCTGTGTTCGCGTCTCACTGAGACAGGTTTGAGGCCCACGTGTCCCTGCTGAGGTCTCCTGGGGGACAGTCTATAGGAGAGGGCGTGGCCCTCACTGTTACTGTGATGGATGAGCCAAGGCACACCTGTGTGTGTCTGTGATGTGTACAGCGGGCAGTGAAACAGAAGCTGTCAGTGGAGGAGGGCTGCGGGGGGTGGGGAGGGGGCCGAGGACACACCCCACCCCCACCAAGACCAACTAGGAGAGCCATCAGTGACGCTGTGTGTTCCTGCACCCCGGCGGTTCTCCGTCACGAGTCTTAAAATATTCATACACAGTAAATGCATTAAAGTGGCGTCTGGGTGCTGAGCACCCAATCCCCCCCCCCCCCCCACAAGTCGTCAGGGCTCCATGGAGACGTTTGCGGTTAGGATCCGTATGGTCTACGAACTGACAGTGGTGCCAGCATAATCATTTTCATATTAATTTTCCGTATTTATAGACCTGTCTTCATATGTATATTTATTCAGTGATGGACCCTCCCCCCCCGCTCACCCCCACAAGAGGGGCAATATTCTGTCTCATGAGAAGGTTTGACTGTGGTTCACAGTTTACCTGGGGCAGCAGGAGGCGTAGGGTCGAATCCCACCTCCTGCTGTAATCCCATGATTAAGGTACTTATCCAGAAGTGATACAGTAAAAAATATTGTATACATGGGTAAATCAGTGTAAGCAGCTCAGTGTAGGAACCTGACACTGTAAGTCACATTGGAGAAAAGTGTTAGATGAGTTAATAATTGTAAAAAGCATGTAAATTAAGTCATAATGATGGCAGCTCAACTGGTCCTGGGCTGCACATCTGGACATGGGTTCGAACTCGGCTCAGTGCGTCTGTATGCGTGTGTGTGTGAGACTCACAGAAGCGTAGCGTACTGTATCTAATACTGGACGTGACCACAGAAAAAGATAAACACTAGTTAAGGGAGAACTAGTTAATAATCATCGTGTGGAGAGATGCTGAAGGAAAATATGTAAATGAGACGGTAACACGGTATCGTCCCCCGGCAGGCAGCTGTGTGAGGCGACCTGTTTGGATGGAAATGCTGACTGAACCTTTCATATCACAATATTATCATTATTAGCAGCAATATTAAATAACCAGTTATCCAGTAAAAATGAGACGGAATTAAGTGAACAATTAAAAACTTTCTAAAATATGCGAGAGCAGAGGTGAAAATCCTGGGACCGTAATTAGGCAGTGACAGCCAATCAGAGGGAGCGCTGGCTGGACAGGCGAGGCGAGGCGAGGCGAGGCGAGGACGCGGGCGCGAGACGGGGTTGGGGGAGGGGGCAGGTCAAACTGAATGGACCCAATGAGGTGTGAAGCGTGCAGGAATTAGGTGTGGAGACGGCGGGGGGAGGGGGGACGTCTGTCCACGGGGTTTCGACACCGAAGGAGTCTGGGGTCTTTATTTCACCGTTCGCTGCTGAGAGTTTTACCGTACAGAGCTCTGCTTTACCGTGGTTACACCATGTACCCCCGTACATCAGTCAGCAGGGGGCGTAGTGGTTAGAGTCGCCACCTTTCCATCCAAGGATCCGGGTTTGAATCCCACGATCAAAGGAGGACACTGTGCAGATGCAGACACAAGTCCTCCGTGTCCTTACAAACAGCTGAGATACAAATTTTCAGTAACGCAAACAGGTTTCTTATTTATTTATTTATATATATCTGTAATTTCTATCATTTCTGTCTGCTGGGGTACGAACCTGTCCTCCGTGTTCTCTGTGCACTCTCCTGTGGACTGCGTGTCGGTTTAAACATCAGGTGACGGATACAGACACACTGACTGACCCTGAAGAATCGTCCGCCTGTATCGATGTCCATTGGTGAAATGTACCTTGTTTACTTTGTTTACTCTCGGACGCATGTAGCTGCGGGTGAACGTACCTGCTACATAAGTAAAAGTAAAAATAAGTGTAAATGTGTTCACTCTGCGAGCCGATAGCTGGCAGTAAAGAGCACGCAACGGAGCACGAGTGTTGGACCGCCTTCATCCAACTCACTTCCACAGCGTTTACAGCTCCTGCCTGCTCTTCCTCGGCGTCACTGATCAATAACAACATGAGGAACGTTGAACAGGTTTATCATAAAAACGGTTTTTACAGAAATGAACCTGTTATTAAACTGACAGATGTCAGTACTGGTAACTCAGTAAAAGTACCACAGTACAAATAGCGTTAGAGTTATAAGTTATGAACAACTTTCCGTGTGTCTCTAACCCAGTATATAATTGTTACAATGTATACAATTACAGTTAAATAAATCAATCATTAATTTTATTGCCAATTTACTGTCTACATGTGTGATATAATGCACTTCATTATATAACGCATTATATATCAGGATGTGCACACAGTTGCCAGTAAGAAAATGACCGTCTGTGACCGTTTCCAATGGTTTCAGTAACGGGGCTATGAGTGCTGGGTGGCAGTGTGTTAAACAATCTATTGGTCCATATGGTGATAGAGAGGAGGTCTGGTTCTCCGGGGGGAGATCAGAGATGATCCCCCCCATGCCAGACCCATGAGCTCGTTTGTTCACGGCCAGGCGGTCACGTTTATCGCTCCGGTCTCACCCGCTCCCTTCAGCACAGCGGGCGGAGGAGCGGGTCCATCCCGGGGGGCTGCGGGACAAAGGAGGCACACCTGCTTCCGCAGAGAGAGGGGCGGGACAATGCAAATGAGCTGGGGACAGGGCACCTCGGCCAAGCGGCAGTATGGAGCAATGAGTTGCTGCCAAAGAGTCATTTACCTGGTTCCACACGCAGGGGTCCTCAGCCAGGGGCCAAATGACTGCAAAATCATGGTCACGTGGACCATCCTTCTTCGGCGCCGTACTGAAGGGCACAGAGGTCAAAGGTGACCAGAGGTACGTGGTCCTCGGTGTGTCCCCACACGATTATATCTCTCTTTTGTTCACAGCAGTGTGTGTCACATGACTACCCCCCCCCCCCCGCACGCTTTACACTAATTAACTGGTTATGCATGTTTCATTAGCGGAACCGCTGGCCTGTTGGGATTAATACGGTTTCAGCTGCCGTTTCCAACGCTCGTCTTGCAGCTCCGCTCCGGGATATTTGACTTGTCGCTAAAAGATGCCGGGTGACGTCAGACTGTTATATAAAGACAAATCCTTCGGAACATCTACATGGGCGGGGCGGAGTCGGAGGAGGGAGCTCCTTCGTATCGCTGCACCGGCTGAGAGAAATAAGAAAGCTGCTGTTTCTGCAGGATCCTGCAGGGGGCGACACTCCACAGGCACCTCATATACTCCGAACGTGTGGCAGGTCGGGCTCTTCTTCTAGAAGCGACGAGAGGGTCCAAATGGACTGTTGAGTGTCGCCGCTCTCAGGAGGCCCTTGAGGACACGCAGAACCGGTCGAAACCGGATCTGGATGGGGCATCAGCTGCTGACCCCCCCCCCACCAGCCTTGGTGGCCGCTCAAGGCATCCCTCTGTGTCCCACTGCAGTTGATGTGGGCCTAAGGGGAGCAGCTGGGATCTCTCTGTGTGTGTGTGTGTGTGTGTGAGTGTGTGAGCGTGTGAGCGTGTGAGCGTGGGTGTTTGACACCCCTCAGCTGCTCTCCAGGTAAACACATTTATTAATAACTCCGTGTACCTTCATGAGCACGAGGCCTTGGGACTGGAGCGTCGAGAAAATGAATAAAAATTAATATTAATAAGATTAATAAAAAATGTATATCTCTCAGTCAATTCTGTGTCACCGGAGCACATGAGATCAGCAAAGGTGACAGAATCCCGTGTTGCTGAACATACATAAAACACGGCACAAGTACATATCATTCAGCGCCACATAAAAATTGCTCGTTCCAAAAATGAGGGCAAGCAGGGGGCGCAGTGGTTAGAGCTGCTGTCTTCCGCTGAAGGAGTCGGGTTCGAATCCCATCTGTGGTACAACTGATCAAGGTACTTACCCTGGCTGGATATGGTAAAAATAACCCTGCAGCATAAAGGGGTAAATCACTGTGTTCCAACACTGGAAAGTGATTTGGAGAAAAGCAACAGCTATAAATAGATGAATATGAATGACATAAGTAGAGAGTAATTACAGAGTTATGAGACGCAATGAGAGACACTTTAGTAACATTAGTTCTCCTGTAATATTAGTTTAATAACATTCATTGTAGTTTAACATTATTATTACACGATTCTCTGAGGTTTGCCCACCAAGCTGCTTACACTGATTTACCCATTTCTACAGCAGGCTCATTTTTACTGTGTCCCTTCAGGATGAGTACTTGCATCAGGGCTACTACGGTAGAAGGTGGGATCTGAACCCAGAAGATTCCGGTAGGAAGCCGGCGACTGTGGGCGGCTCCCAGCTGTACGGCAAATATTAACACCTGGTGTTTTCAAACACACACAGAATGTATCTCCCACACCAGTAACACACACTGGAGCGACACACACACACACACACACACCTGTACCGTGTGAACGGAAGCTCTGGGCGACACTTCACGCCGTGGCCATGAAAGCTCACAGGTCGATGTTGTACTTTCATAGGTCTCACATGAGAGCTGCAGAAGTGGTCATGTGGACCGTGAAGGATGCGAAGAGAAGGAGAGAAGGAAGCACTGCGGTTGAGGGCCACAGGGCGGCTGGTGTGGTCACCATCACACCGTGGGAACGTCTGCTGTGTGCAGCAACGACCCGGTCGATCGTCCCGTCCGAGACCGCGGTGAGACCTGAACCAGGGCTTCTGAGAAGCAGGTCAGCGGGACACACTGCTCAACTGACGGCAGAGCGCTGAGCATGTGCGGCGGTCGAGTTCCGGCTCCTGCGGTTCAGATGTTTCAGAGGCAGCCGACTGTTCAGCTCGCAGCGGATTAGCCTGTGCGCTTACCGCGGTAACCCTGCTGAGACCAGATTTTACCCTGTTTGGCATACTGACCTCACCTTTAACAGCAAGTAAGGATGGCCATGATCCCTGACCCCTCAGCCTGCGACCATCACAACCTTTGACCGGCCCGCCACCCATCAGCAAACCTGCTCTAAGTGGTGGCGCCCCCTACTGATGGACGCAAAAATACAATGTGATAAATTTCGAAAAGGACAACCAAGATGGCAGATCTTGTGGCTGAGGGCTGGAGGGAACCGGTCCTTAAAAATACCGTGCTTACATCCCCCGAACCCCCCCACCATCCCCTGCTGAAGATGGTTAACAATTTCACACCGATGGCAGGAGTGACCCCACCTGTGGACTCCATGCTGTCCTGTCGTCACCTCCAAGGTCTCAGTGTGACTGAAGGCCCCCCACAGAGCAACTCGCGGTCAATCCTTCTGCTCATTCTTGGTCCGGTGCCGTTCCTCACGCTGTCCTGACCGTGGTACGGCGGCTGTCCATCATGAGTCACAGCGTGAGAGGGACTCGCCTGGAGAGGGGAATCATGGGTAACAGCTCCATGCAAGGCGGACTGCTCGTACGGTTGGGATGGTGAGGTCGACCGCTGCGGTCAGGCGGCTCGGTCGAGGCGCACGAGGAGGACGGGAGCGGAGGAAGGAGGAACAGAACAGGAATGGGAGAATGTCTGAAAGTAAGTGGAACGGCCCCCCCACCCACACTCCGGAACACGTCTCACACTTTCGCACCGGGGGCATCGACCGCATCGCGACTCCCGATGAGACAATAATCACAGCAGATGCGTCCGTGAACCGCAGAGCCGAACAGCCCCGTGTCGCTTTATTAGATGAGACATGCGGAACGTCGCGGTCGAGACGCTTCGCCTTCATATCTTGAAATCACAGCGATGGGGCGGCGATCCGTCACTCACCGCAGGCCTTAATTACGTCTCATCGTTCGACCGTTTCAACGGCGCCAGATGGCGATCGCTGCTGCAGCGCGGCGCTCGGCTCAGTCGTATCGATCAAAGAGCAGAAAAGTGCGGTCCGGACGGTCAAGACCGGGCCGGTAACAGGTCGCACCCCCCACCTGCCCTTTTAGCCTTAACCCTCAGTGAGTGCAGTGGGTCCAGAACACACACACACAACTCTGAAGAGATGAAAAGCTGCACCTCACTGGAGTGTTTTCACCTTGAGCGAAGGTCAAACACAACATACAGGTTTCCTGTGGAGTGGAATGGCAAAACAATCTGTGCCTTCTTTATTATTATAATACACATGTACACATCTGGGTGGCTTTTACTGTGTCATTTCCGGGTAAGCAGCCTGTTCTGTAGTGGGAGTGGGGTTCGAACCCAGGTCGCTGCGCCACCTGCTGGTCACACTGGTAAAAAAGTGACAGTTGTGCCAATTTTCCGTGGAAAATTAAAATCTGGTGTGTGTGTCTCGGGCTGAAAGGTGACACAGGTGTCCAAACACACACACACACACACACACACACACTGAGCTGTGTGCAACACACCAGGAGTGAGAGACAGGAAGTCGAAGGGTGTTAATGATGTCGGGGGAGCAGAGCAGTTCCCTGAGTCTCTGACAAGTGTAAACAAAGTGACGGCGACAGTCTCACTAGAGCCCCACCCCCGCACCCGCACCTCGCCCCCCCCCCGCAGCCACACACCTAAAATTAGCATCGACCTGCAAAAGAGAACAGGCCTCTCCGGCTCTTCGGAGATTTTGAAGAACTCCAATCGGGACTCGCACCTAGAACCCGTCATGCGCTGGCGTGGTGGGGGTCGCGCCTCGTTGGCCACCTTCAAATCAAACGCGACTTTCATCCTTTTTGTCAGGCGATAATTTGCATATGGTAAACACAGTGAGAGCGCGGTGAGAAGCCTGAGAGGCAGCGGCGGCGCTCAGCCAGTATCTCCGTCCAGGAAAACGAGCTTCAAAGACACAGATAGATGCCGCATGACAGTTACCGCGGTACGCTGCGCCAGGTGAGTGTTTGATAGCGGTGCCGTGAGTCCAGTCCTCACAGATCACAGCTCAGCACGGGTATGAGAGCGTCCTCCCTGTGCAGCACTGAATACAGTTACCGCGGTAAGGAAAGCAAAGCCGCATTTACCTACGGTTTTAATAGCGGTCAAAAACAAAACGGGGCCAGCAGGTGGCGCAGTGGTCAGAGCTTCCGCCTTGTACTCAAGAGACTCAGGTTCGACACCTTGTTGCGGCTCCTTTGGAGGAAAGGGCACAGCAGATTAATGCAAGAAGTGGTATGATGTTCTGGTGTCGCACACCAGTGTGTGATGAGGTCCAATCCCAAGCACTAAGGATGGTCATCCATAACGGACCCCCCCGGCCCCATCCTGCTGATCCCGACGTCGATATAACAGGAGCTCAAACCCGAACCTCCAGGTGTTCAGCCCCACTTACGGCCCACTCAGCGTCCGTGAGCTATAATGCAAGCAGCGTGACTGTACCACGGTAATGGATGGTAATAGCAGGCGGACAACACGGTAAATCTCGGGCATTAGGTGTATTAGTAGTAGCACTTAAGGGCTCCGTGCGCCGAGTTCTCGAACCATCAGCGCATCTCGTCTGCGTCGTTACAGGGCGCCGAGAGTCATTAGGGCTCCGGAAGGTTTATGAGAGGGTGGTTTTGTTGTGTTGTGGGACAGATGAAGTAGGAGGAGATGGGCTGCACTGGAGTGTATGTACACACACTTACACACACACACGCTCGTGTGCGAGTGATGTTGAGAGGTCCATCCAACCATCTTTTCCCCAGTCTTTGGTGGACCTAGACCGGCAGGTGGCGCCGAGCCTCCTCCTCCATACGTTGCCATAGTAACGAGACGCACCAGGCTATCGCTCCGTCATCAAGGGCTTTAATCCAGTTCTCTGCCGGTTTTCTTCTACAGACGTCTTTTCACGTTTAGGATGTCTGTCCATGTTGGATTGTGGAACTGTGTGTCCATTTAACAGGAAGTCAGATGCCAGCAAGTTGCCCCCCCCCCCCTTGGTTTCTACCTGCAGCTCAGCAGCAGCGCCCCTTTCAGGATCCGAACACACAACCTTCAGTGGTGCTGAAAAATCCCTATAGACAGCCATCATAAACAACCAATCATAAAATGCGGTTTTTTAAAAAACGCATAAGCAACAAAATTTGAGTCATAAATCATACCATCCCCCCACCCCCACAGTAAAGGAGATGTTTACCTTCACAAGGAAACATTTCTAGAGGAAGTATTGTGATGTACCGCGGTATTCACGTTCCTCCGTCAGCACTCCCCTCAGAGAGGATGTACCACCCGTAGGGACGTTACCCCCACTGACAGGAAACGGGTTCGAGCTTCATGATAAACACGATGGATCGAGGCGCCGCATCACAGCGCAGGGCAGCTGGTTCTGAATATTCATCATGAGCGGGACCCCCCCCCCCCACACCACCCCCGTCTGGCCCCGTATTAATCCCTGTCTGTGCCGCAGAGCCCCTTAACCACAGACCGTTTGTGTGGGGGATGCGGCGTAGGCCGTCACGCTCATCAATATTCATGAGGACGACGAAGACGCCGCCGCTCCTTTCGCGAGACACCGGAAGGGGGATGAAGCGTCGCACCGATGACCCAGAGAGACAGAATTCAGGGTAAACCAGGAACCTCCAGGCAACAGTTCACCTCCCGTTCACCCTGCTAACCTGGTAAAGCACCAGCCACCTGACCAACCCCCGTGAACCACCAGTCGAGTCCCAGTTCCAGCAAGATTTAGGAAATGAAGACTTTATCGGAACAGCAGGTCGGGCAGTTGTTGGAGCTCCTGTCTCCTGTTCAGTCAAAGGGTTCTGGTTCAAATGTGGCACAGCGGGTTGGACCGGGTCCTGTTCTCCAGTGAGTCTGGGGTTCAAGTCCCACTTGGGGTGCCTTGCAAGGGACTGGCGTCTTACCCTGGGTGTGTCCCCTCATACCCTGTGTTGCCGGGTTAGGCTCCGACTCCCCTTGACCCCGTATGGGATAAGCGGTTCAGACAGACAACGTGTGCGTTGTTTGTTTGTCCTGCGCTTGTACTTTACAGCCCGGTGAGGAAATGCTGATGTGAAGGAGCTTCTCAAGGACTGTAAAACACCATAAATGACAGCGATTCTCACCCACACAAATGCCAGTGCTGCACTGGACACTGCGATGTGTGATAGGCTACTGGGGGGGTGAGCACAGCTGAGAGACCACATGGCGCCCCCTACTGGCCTCACTGAGAAAAATACTCCTGAACAGCAAGCCAAAGACGCACTCAGTCACACACACTGGTAACATGGAATAAGAACCGTTCATATGACCATCGCTGACCAGCTGAACTTCAAACAGACGGTGAAAACGTCACCATGGCAACAACACTCATCACGTGCTCACCAGTTGAGGTCCCACGTTGACATCCCTGAGCATTTCACATGGCTTTAGTGTCAAACAGCCAAATTATAGTCACGCTTGGTTCAAAGTGTGCGATGAGGACAAAAACAGAGTGATGGTGAAAACCCACACCGCCCTGCGAGTGTGCGGTGACACGAGTCTCCGCTGAATTCCGTGCACAGGGTGACGGTCGTTTCTTCTTTTCACCTGCGACTTTGTGCAAACATGTTGTATTGATGAGTTGGGCAAACCTCCTCCAGGAGGGGGCGACGTTTGTAGACCTGACCGCATCACGTCTTCTGAGAGCTCTCTGGATGGTCGCGCATCCCTGCAGGCACATGAACGACGTGGGATCTGAACCGAGAACCCTGAGGATCGGAATCCCACAAAGCCTTGATAGCCCCGCCGTTCGCAACCTGAGTGGTCGACTCAGGAAATCAAACCTTTAAACCCTTGACACCCTGTGACCACAGTAAATGCTGTGCTGTTCAAACAGTAGGTTATGGAGTCAATGCACTCCCACAGAGAACCACCTAGCCTCCTGTCAGCAGCCAGGGCACTGAAAATGTCTCCTTTTACATACTGGCAGCAGGTGGCGCAGCAGGAGGTGGGATTCAAACCTGGGACTGTGAATACAGAGGTGATGGCGTTGACCGCAGTACTACCTGTTTTACAGCATGAACGTAAAGTCTGCTGTCCTGTTACTGTCTGGGGGTCCTGTCCTGTACGGTAACCATAACCGTAACTGTATCCCTAACCATCACCCTAAAAGTGTCCCTAACCCAAACTGTAATCTGAATCATGACACTGTCCCTAACCCTAAGTGTATCCCTAAATGAAACCCTATCCCAATGTGTAACCATAACCACAACCCGATCCTACCCCCTCCTGCAATACACCTGAGCACGGTTCTTACCCCGCACTCACACAGTAAAAATGACCCTTCTGTGTAAACATGAGGTGAAATAGGAAGTTGTTGGTATAAGAAAAGAAGAACTGAGCCCATGTGAAGTGACCGTTGGTTCCTCTTTGGACTCAGCAGCAGACAACGGTCTCGCGCAGCACATGACCACAGGGGGGCGCTGTCTGGCTGCACTGCGGGTGGGTTCTGTCCATCGGGGGCCTGTTTAGGGCACCGACTCACAAGACATATCAACAGCGTTATAGGAAACATCTGAGAAACTCACACACCAGGGTGGAGGAAGGAGTCCCTCTAAAGTATGTACAGGAATCTATGTAAATGTCACAGCAAACACACACGCGCACACACACGCGCACACACACACACACACACACACACACACACACACACACACACACACACACGGATGCAGCAGAACCGACATCTTGAAACAGCGCCATATTTCCATATATTCATTCGGCCAAAACGTTTCTCCACAGTGGCTCATCATGTAAAGCCACCTGCAATGATTAGATCAGGGTATTTTTTTTACTCTATCTGTTTAGGGGAAGTACCTTTGACAAGTTTGCTAAAGCGGGAGGTGGGATTCGAACCCAGGTCTTTACTACCACACTGTGTGCTGCCCCTGTACACACTGCTAGAAAATGCGACAGATGATCACGCTTTAGGTACCTTCCATTGATCCCATAGAGCTCCAAGCAGCAGAATGGGAACCAGTGGGAGGAGCAGAAGAGAACAAGGGGAGGGGCATCAGTAAGAGGGGTGGGGCAGAACAGAGGGAGGGGTGGAAGGTTACAGGAAACGTGGGGCTCTGGGAACATCAGATCCTCCAGGTGTTTGCTGAAATAGCTCACATCTGCAGCATTTTGACCGGAGCAGCGAAGAGTAACTGAAACGAGAGGCCACACCCACAGGGAGACGCCCCCAGTCACACTTTGTGCATGATGCTCCCACCTCCTGCTGCAGTAGCCTTGATCCAGGTACTAACCCTTACCTGATCCAGTAAAAATTACGCTGCTGTATAAAAGGGTGAATCAGTGGAAGTAGCTGAACACTGTAAGCAAAAGGGAGAACAGACAAAAACAGGGAAAGGCTGAAAAAGAACCACGATAGGCCACACCCACTGGGACACGCCCACCACTACAGAAGCTAAATAGTAAACAAACTGCCCAAACAACGTGTGAGATCCGCACATGTGACGAGCACTGTTCTCGAACCCTTCATGCAGGAAACCTGGATTAAACCACTAATGTCTATTTATAGTGTAAACACGGTAAATCAGTGGGAACTGAACCGTTCACCTGGCAACTGGGATGAATAGACAAAGATGCGAATCGCGAGCTTCATGGGGCGTTTGGTCTCTGTGAGCAAAGCAGAAAAGAAGGAAGCAGGTGATCCTGTTGAAACCTTAAAGAAGAAAGAAAAGATTTGAGTGCAGCCGTTGGGGGTGGGGCTGCCCCCCCATCTACCCGCACCCCCTTCCCCCATGTCTGAGATGAGGAGCTGAGGTTTGCGCCGCAGAAAAGACAGGCAACACACTCACATGCACACACACACACACAGGCACACACACACACACACACACACACACACACACACACACACACACACACACACACAAGCACACTGGCAACACAGCCTGTCTCCTAGGAAACCTGTCGTCACAGAACAAAAAGTTTTTGCGAGACAAAGACGAAAGGACAAACACACAAGTCGTGTTTCTGTTGTCCTGCACTTCAGGCCCGTTGGAGTCCAGAGCCGTGAGAGACGACGTCCACACGTCACGCGAAGGGATGGCTGAGGGCGGGAGCGAGAACCCGCACTGTGAAGGTGTGAGCGCTCTTGCAGTAGCGGACCTTCAGGCAGAGCGAGATGATCCGGGGACCTTCCTGACTCGATGGAACGTGATCCAACTGAGCGATGAGCTCGACCGCAAGAGAGCGTCGACTTCCTCCTTTCTGGGCATTGCTGACGTGCCAGTCAGGGGTGCGGTGGCCCTGCCGCCAAGTGCAGCGCTTCCCCTTAACTCAGCGGCGCATTGTGGGCGACCACCGCTGCCATTCTTGGCCAGACCGTAGACGTCTACACAGTCTCTCACGCTGTGAGATCAGCTCAGAGTTACCATGTCTGCAGCTATAGTTACACTCCTCACTGTCGGGGGTCTCGGTGTGGCAGTTAGATCACATTAGTTGCCCTGTTCACAGTTGGGGGTCTTGGTGTGACATTTGATCTGACGTGTTTCAGCTGATTATTATTTGATGAATAAAAAGAATGGCACAAATCAGCATCACCAAACCGCTGTCTAGTCGGGCCAAAGATTTTATTTTCATGTTAAAAAGTTCCAGACATGGTAACAAAAGCACGCACACACACACGCACGCACGCACGCACGCACACGCACACGCACACGCACACGCACGCACACACTTTCAGAACCGCCTATCCCATACAGGGTCGCGGGGAACCGGAGCCACCCCAGCAACACAGGGCGTAAGGCCGGAGGGGGAGGGGACACACCCAGGACGGGACGCCAGTCCGCCACAAGGCACCCCAAGCGGGACTTGAACCCCAGACCCACCAGAGAGGAGGACCCAGGCCAACCCACTGCACCACTGCACCACCCGGTAACAAAAGCAAAACATTTTAAATATTAATAATCCAGTTTATACACATATAAGTTACAAAAACAGGCCCGGAGTCTTTCTCGCTGATATCAGTGAGAATGGGGTTTGCTGATCTCTCCTTCTCCCCGACTGTCTCTATCTCCCTCTCACACACGCACACACACACACTCACACACAAAGGGTGGCCCACAAACACACAGCCTCAGTTGGAAAAGCTTGAGGTGATGCAACCGAACTTCCTCTTAAAACCACAAGTGAAGGGTGCAGATCTTCGAATCTGAAAGTGGGAACATCGCAATGGCCCCGTTACCATGGAGACAGAACGACAAACTTCTCCGGCTCCATATACTTTTCACAGGTTCAGTGCTTTAGTAGAAGCTCTTCACATGAACCGCAAGACAGGAGACAACCGTGGAGAAGACCAGAAACCGCTGGTCATCACTCAGCACTGTGACTTCAGACAGATTTGCTCAACAATGCATGAGAAGCGAACATGTAACACTGCGGTGACCGGCCCATTCCCACTCTGCGATGCACGCCCCCCGAGGCCTCTCCGTGGGGCCCGCTGTGAGAGAGAGGGGGGTGGGGACGCTCACTCCTCCTCCGGGTTCGGGGTTAGGGGTTTGCCATCCATCCACAGCGATGCGCTCTTCTTCTTCAGGGTGGCTGACTGGTGCTGCAGTTTCCTGGACAGGACCAGGACCACGATGACCAGGATGACCACAAGGAGGGCGAGGATGATCAGAGTCACTGTCGTCCCGCTGGGGCCACTATGGAGCGAGGAGGGATCTGAAAAATGTCCCAAAATGAGTTAAGGAAGCAGGTGAAACCTCATTCCACCGCAGACAAATGCACATGTGGTGGAGAGATGTTGACAGCCTAAGTGAGGGCGGTCAGACCAACGGAAGCGTCTCAAAGCGATGCTGAAACACGGAAAAGGTGGAAGAAAGGGTTCGAATCCACGGTGGACACACGTCGCAGACAAGCAGCTGTTGGCTGTTCCAAGACAAGCAACATTTAGAGTGAACATGGAGGAGGAAGGAGCAGCAGCTCTCCTCTACCTTCAGTCTCAACAATCACGGTGAGATTGCCAGAAACGTCCTCAGCCAACTTCCGCCATGTGTTTCTGGGTGTCAGGTGCCATTCCTCCACCCAGCAGTAGTATTGACCACCATCAGACAGCTTAGCGTTGGTCACCATCAGGCTGAACGTATCATTTCTGGGTCGGTTGAAGAATAGACCAGGTTTGGTGTGGCCCATTTTCTGCAGGGTGAAGTTACGGTGCATTTTGAAGATGGGGTAAGGGGACCCTTTCTCAGACGCTTCCTCATGCCTCCACCAGGTCACCTCAAAGACGGACTTATCGCTCGACCGTGACACAATCTGGCAGTCAACCGTAAAAAATTTCCCTTTATGACCGCTCACAGTCACATTACGGTCATCCTTCAGCACCTCCAAGCTGCTCTCTGTGTTTGACAGCGGTTACAGATGAGGTGAGTTGAGTTAGTGACAGGATTACAGCACTGGTCAACTGCTGGACGAATAAACGATTAAAGGAAAACATACCCATTGGATGGACCATGACAACGGTAACACCTGATTGGTCGAAAGCCTTTTGTACAAACTCGCCATCCGATTCCAGCCGGTACTCGTCCACCTGGCAGGAGTAGCTTCCGCTGTCTTCTGTGCCCACCTTCTGGATGGCCAAGCTGAAGGTGTCCAGGGCCGGTCTGTAGAAGCGAATCCTCTCCAGCAGCTCTGGGGTCACACCTGATGTGTCCAGCACCCCATCGTGACCCACCTTCCCCAGTGACTCTTTCGCCGGAGACTTGAGTTTGGAGAAGAACCAGGTGACGGAGTAACGGGATGAAGTCGAGGAGCTGCCCAGGTCCATGCTGCAGTTGATGTTCACCTGCTGGTTCTCCACAGCTGAGATTTTACGGAAATCCTTCAGCAGACTCAAGGTGCTGTCCGCTGCAGATTGAGGGGACACAGTGGTTGTTTGAACTCTGCTTCCAAACTGTCCCTGGCCAACGTTGGTCATTCTACAACCTGGGGATTCTGGTATGCATCAGACATGTAAAGGATTGTGGAACTACACTGAAATGAGGAAGACGAGTTCTGGTTTTCTCCAAGTTGACATTTTACTGCTACAACTCATGAGGGACCTCAGTAAATAGAAGAAGAGTATTGACAGAAACTTCTACCTTTGGTCTCAACGAGCACAGTCAAAGACCCAGACATGTCCTCAGCCATCTTCCGCCATGTGTTTCTGGGTGTTAGCTGCCATTCCTCTACCCAGCAGTAGTACTGACCACCATCGGAGAGCTCAGCATTGGTCACTGCCAGGCTGTACATATCTGCTCGTGGTCGGCTGAAGAATAGACCGTGTCTGGTGTGGTCCATCTTCTGCAGGGTAAAGTCACGCTGCACTCTGAAGATGGGGTAAGGGGACCCTTTCTCAAACGCTTCCTCCTGCCTCCACCAGGTCACTTCAAAGACGGACTTATCGGTCGACCGCGACACAATCTGGCAGTCGACCGTAAAACCTTCTCCCTGACGACCACTCACAGTCATGGTGTGGTTCTTTTTCTGCACACGCAGGTTGCTTTCTGTGTTTGACGGTCGATTTGAGCAAAGGTGAGACCATTAAAGTGCCTGAGTGTTAGCCACATGCAAACCATCACCCAACAGACAGCAGAAAACCATGCATGAGAGAAGAGAGATAAGGAGAACCTGGAGAAGAAGCTGTTCATGTGTACATTTGAGTTAAACAGTGTAAGTGAGTCAAGGTACCTGGGAGAAGGACTCTGACGTTGGTGATCCCGGATTTACTGGAACCGATGTACATCACATTGCCATCGCGGTCTGTCTGGTACTCAGCCACCTCGCAGGAGTATTCGCCACCATCTTCTACACACACCCTTTGGATTGTCAAGCTGAAGGTGTCGATGGCTGGTCTGTAGAAGCGAATCCTCTCCAGAAGCTCTGGTGCGAGGCCTGAGGTGTCCAGCACACCATCATGACCCACCTTCCCCAACGTTTCCTTAGCTGAAGCGTTGACTTTGGCGAAGAACCAGGTGACAGAGTAGTGAGAAGAAGGCAAGGCGCTGCCGGCCTCCATGGTGCAGTTGACGTTCACCTGCTCGTTCTCGGCTGTTGAGACCTCGAGGTTGCTCTTCAGCAGACTCAGACCACTCCCTTGACAGACGGAGAACATGAAGAAAAAAGAATGTTAATCATCCTAGCAAAAACATGTTCTGACACAGTGTACAGGCTCCCATGGTTGCTTTCACTTCTACCTTGAGGGGCATGAAGGCCCATGTGACCAGGTCTCTCAGGCTGTACATGATGACTCTATCACTGAAATATATTGACTCTAGTATTGATAGTAGGGGGGCGTGGTGGTGCAGTGGGTTGGACCGGGTCCTGCTCTCTGGTGGGCCTGGGGTTCGAGGCCCGCTTGGGGTGCCTTGTGACGGACTGGCGTCCCGTCCTGGGTGTGTCCCCTCCCCTTCTGGCCTTACGCCCTGTGTTGCTGGGCCAGGCTCTGGCTACCTACAACCTTGTATAGGTCAAGTGGTTCAGACTGTGTGTGTGTGTGTGTGTGTGTGTGTGTGTGTGTGTGTGTTGATAGTATTGATATAATTCATCTTGATATAATATAATACATCTACAATTCAAGCATGAGAATGAAAACATCTACAGAATACACACCGTCTATGGCAACTACGTATGATGATAAGGCACTTCTGTGCAAAACCACTGCTGTGTTTGTGGTAAATTCACTAAATTAGCTGCTACATGCTGACTGTGGATAGACACATAAAAAGCTGCTCAGTCCAGGGTCAGAAAACCTCTGGGGTTTTATAGAGACCCATTCACAGCCTGGATCTGCTCACAAAGATTTCAAAACTGAAAACTCATTGGTTTTCGGTTTTGTCTCCACTGTGACCGCACAAACTCCCACTAGCCCTCAGAGCTTCTGAATCCCTCCCACAGGATCTCAAATCATCTTTTTCAGACACACTTCTCTCCTGATCTCCTGACAGCTCCATAAGTGAGCCATCTGCTGTGATCAATTGCTATTCGAATGTCACTTCTATAGGAACTACTGGAGGGATGTGAACCAGCAACATGGTGGTGTCAGACACACAAGCTGTGTCCATAATCTTGTGTCTGTGTCTAAAGCTCTTCATCCGTTGTTGATGCACTTTGTTCACTCTAAGTATGTCACTTTGGAGACGTTCGCCCCCTTATGCCCCCACTCCCACCGAATGCTACTTTGTTAACCTACGTTTTGATCGAACCACGAGCTCCAAAGCATCAGACTTTGCTGGCAATGAGTACCAGACGCCGTGTGAGTTCTGCAGCCACTCTTCCACAAGGCAATGGTATTGACCACTGTCTCTGGTCTCCACACGCGGGACAAGCAGTTCAAAGAGCTGTGCGTCATGTCTCCTGAGACTGTATCTTTCTGCCTCTCCTGGGTCAGAGAGGACAGAGTCATGGTCCATGCTCACAACCGTTTGGTTCTTCTCTCCAGGCCGCTGGAGCTGCCAGGTGACCGCAAAGCGGGATGAGTTGGACGTGGCTTTCAGGATGCGGCATTCCATGCGCACATCTGAGTTTGCATCGTGCTCCAAAAGTGGTTGAGGTCCAGTTGCGATGGACAAGGAGCTCTCTGGAGGGGGAAGGAAAGAAAGAGGTCATCCGAGAATCAAAGCTTCTTGTAATCGTGCACCAGACTCCAACGTAAGACTGTGAGGTTCTCTCATCGTTCCACGCTGAGGAAAACCCAACATGAGCGGTCATATGTACAAGGGTTGACCAAACTCTTTTGAGACACACTGTACTGCACTGACTGTGGCCTCTTTGGCTGGAGGGGAGTCAAGGTCAAGGCCTTGTTACTGTACGCAGCAGCAGTCCTGCTTTCGGTTTAATTCAGTTTCCACACCTAACAGTTCACCAGCTGTGGTGGTCGTGGTGTGACAGCGATATGCAAAGTAATGTTCTGTCAAGCTCTGAAAAAAGTGGTCCAGAGACTTTTGAGAGGCTCGACCCAACATATAGAACACAGACAAAAATATTTTAGAGGCCAAAGCTATTTTGTAGAACCAAAGCTATATATGGCCACTACCTTGAAGAAGATGTAAAAAAAAAAATCACTGTTGTACAAATTTTTGGAGTGCTACAGAAAGTGTGCAGAGTGTGAATGAAGGTACATGGAAAAGGAAAAGGTGCACAACCTCGAGTGACCTTTGCAAGCAGAACGACAGTTTGAGTCTCAAGACTTTTACAGTCAACTCGTACATTTTTCATATTTTAATTCGCTCTATTTTTACAAAATATAGGTATCTCTCGATGTACAAGCTGTGTATATCAGACATAATGCAACAGCTCTTGGCTTTCGATTGACAATTTTCAAATTCTGGAATGAAAAATCTGTACCACAAAATGTATCCAAAACTCATACAAAAAAATGGAGAAAGTCGCACAGATAAAAGTGCAGTAATGTACCGCAGTGTGCTGTGGTTGGCGCTGGTGTACCTTCTGCTGCACTTATTTAATTTAAGAAAATGTCTATAACTGCAAGTTTGCTGCTGACTGAAACATGCCCAATAATGACCTTATTACGTGTTTGATAATTATGCTGAACCAAAGGTTTGATAGTTATATAGATGTTTACAGTGTTCTGGTGATATTTGGGAAAATTGGTCTGGGGTTTTTATAATACATGATTATTTTTTCCCATTTAAAATAATTGGAATGAAGCTCTCACTTACATTTACATTTATTCATTTATCAGACGCTTTTCTCCAAAGCGACGTGCAACTCATAGAAAATACAATTTATGCATCACATTAGGAGAAAGAGACATAGCTGCAGATGTGTGCCTCTTAAGTACAGTCAGTTTGTTTCCTTCCCCATGTGCACCGACGTCCATCACACAAGCAGCTGCGTAAAACTTTGCTAGAATATCGCCGATTCCTAATCAGCAATAACCTCTCGGTACCAAAAATGTCAACATCCGCACCGTGTTCATGAAAAGGGTTAATTTTGTAAATCGAGGAACTGCTCTACTGCGGTATTACACAGACCTTTCACATACCTGGTCTACTGACAATCACGCTCAGTTTATTGGAGAGCTTCCGGGACGTCTGCACTTGTTGCAAGAATGCGTCGACGACACACTGGTAGGCGCCGGCCTCGGAGGCACTGGCCCTCATTATTCGCAGTACCACTCTTGTTTCTTCCGCCTGCGCTTGCACTCTTAGCTGATAGTTGCGAAGTTCCTTAAACCATGTGATGTCGCCATTGTGCGTGAGCAGCACTATATCCGCCTGGCTCGGCGTGCCGGTCGGCTGAAACTTCCACGTGACCGACAGCGGTGCTTCGGGTCTCTTGACCGTACAGATGAGCTCGACAGTGTCGTTCTCCGTGACCCGAACGTTGCGACTCTTCAGACTTGCGCTGATTATAGAATCTGAAAACATCAAACGTGAAAACCGTTCTGTGAAATCACACCAAACCGCCGAGGCCTTGAGGGGTTTGTGGCAGGAACCTTTGGATGCGTGCGTGCCGATGCTCACGGGGCCGCGTACTTACCCAGGGAAACGACAGACACTGTGGACTCTTGCAACTTGCTGTCGATGTTTTTGACTTTGTCGTCCCTCTCGGTCACCCAGTCTGTCGCCGTACACCTGTAGACCCCGGAGTCGGTGAGCAGAACGTTGGCGATCTCCAGCGTGAAATTGCTTGCGGTTGGGCGGAGCGCTCGCACGTTCCCGGCCTGAACCCGTTGGCGGTACTGTGCACCGGGCTCCATGACCCCACTCCGGCTCAAGTTGATGACATCAACAGTGGTGCCCTTGTCGCTCCTGTGTTGCCAGGCCACTGACACCTGTCCCTTGGCCCCCGACACTTGGCAAGCGAGCTGCAACAGGCTGCCTTGCGTGACACTCACAGCCGCGCTGGGCACGGTCACAACCAGGTTGCTCTCTGTCAATAAGAGAACACAGGATCACTGGAGAGCGGTGAGCTCTGGAGGAAGCCAAACTTGAGCAAGGTGGAGAGTAGAGCTTGCAGAGGAAGACAGATCCTCCCAGATTGTGGACTGTGGATTGTGCACCACACCATTTGCTCTAAAACTGATACGGATCATATCAGCAGAGCCGCCCATCGTCCGCACGCTCTTTTCGTTCGGACCGCATGTAGTCATTGAATTCTGGCCCAGAGACATACAGAGGAAGTGTTTAACCTCAGCCTGCATCTGTAGCCTGATAATCGCTGTGGCAGCAGAACTGGAGCAATGTCTCGAGGCCAAAGGCTGAACAAGTCAGCGGAGCCCAAAGGGGCCAGTGATGAAAATCGGCGAAGAAAAGACTTTCAGAAGACATCGCCCATTAGTGCGGAATTTCACTTGTATTCAATTAGCTGACACTTATGGGTACTGTTAACTTACTTCCACTGATTTCAAACAGCAGGGTAATGTTTACTGTGTCACTTTAGGGTAAGTACCTCGATCAAGGGCACTACAGCAGGAGGTGGGAGGTGGGCTCGGAATTAGGTCTTTAACCAGTGTGCTTCCTGGTACCCGAGTGAAGTTCTCAACATGCAATCATTGCAATCTTCAACCACTAAGTCTCAGTGTGTGTGCTGCACTTCTACATTATCGTGTATCTCCCATGGCACGAGTGCTGTTTCGCTTCAGCGATGACCGGCGTGTCAGTTCACACTCACCTGGGACAGTGACGGCCACTCGCTCCACACTGGAGTCCTGGCTCCGCCCCTGTGTGAAAACTCCCCCGGTGCCCTTCTCCTCCTTCCAGACTCTGCACTGGTACTCGCCGGTGTCCATCACTCGGACGGGTTTGATGAAAAGCACGTAGTCCCTGTTGCTGCTCTTCCACACCTTCATTTCTCCCTCTCTGTCCCTGGCCTCGTACTCCTGAGAGATGGAGACCACACCCCTGGGGTCCATGTGAGCCACCTCCCTGCCGTCTTTAAGCCAGGCCACAGAGAAGTAGCGCTCCTGGATCTTCTGTGCTTCCACCGTGCACTTCAGCTGCAGGACCTCTCCCTCCCGCACACCCCCCTTTGGGGACTCCACCTGGACACTGAAGGAGTCCATGTTTGGGTCTACAACTGTGACAAAGAGACAAAAGACAAAGGAGACATCAGGACAATGAACACCTTGGAGGAGGAGCCACAGAGAAGCCACAGAGAAGCCACAGAGGGCTCAGGCTGACCTCCCTTTGGGCCATTCTCTTTATGTTTTTACCAGATATGAGCACCTGTAGTTTACAGGATGGACTGGTATGACAGTGCTTAGGGACTGGATGTTTTTACTGCAGTAATTCAGGGTAATGGCCGACCTCTAGGGCTCTCCAGCAGAAGTATGAAGTAAGCTACAGTACATGCAGCCAAAGGAGGATCAACGAATATGGTCATATTTGAGTTTCAGGAACACAAATCTCTATACTCACTGAGAGGCTGGACTTGGACAGATGACACCGTGACATTTTTCTGGCCCAGTCTATACCAGGAGCGGTCTGGGTCCTGAATCCATTCACTCCCCTCGCAAGAGATCTTGCCCTGGTCTGTCACCTGTAGCTTTGATATCTCCAGCTTGTAGGTAGTCTCATCTACCTTGTCGACAGAGATGAACCCAGATGTGTAGCGGCTCTCAAACGCTTTCCCAGGCCTCACGGTGAGGTCTTTGTCAAGGGAAATGATGGGCTGGACCTGGCTGTCACTCTCTCCTTGCAGGTACCAGGTGAGGGACAAGTGGGTATGCTGGAATGTTTGGGTGGACATCTGGCACTCGAACACCAGGGACTCTCCCTCGGTCTTGGTCACGTCGGTGGCGGTGGAGGAGACACTCAAGGTGTCCGCGATCACTGTGGATCAAGGTGGAGAATCAGGAAACCAGTGTGGCTTCATACAGGAGCAGCAAGGAGTTCAAATCTGACTCATGAACATTATCCCAAAGCATAACTTTTGTACAGTGTGTTGAACTGATGCTCTACTTTGGTTTCTGGAACCTGAACCAACCTGAACCAAAACCAAGCAAGTAAGAGGGAAGAGAGTAAATGATGAACAACTGCATATGAAACTGCCTCAAAGTGAGAGATGTTTGGTAAAAGATGTTTGATGAACCTTTGTTACCCAACTAGATGTTGGGTTCTGCAAGCTGGCGTGAAAATTAATGAAAAACAAAAACAAGGGAATTAAGCATTGCTTGCAAGTGTAATAAATAGGCCCAAAATAAATACCGTTGACGGTGGTTTTTGCGGAATAACTTCCAAGGTACGTCCCGAGTTGATTGGGCGTCTGGCACTCAAAATCTCCGTCGTCCTCCTTCAGCAGCTCTTTCATATGTAAGAGCACAGAGAAGCTGCTCAGCCGCTCAACCTCGATGTCTCCGTTCCGCACTCTCTTTGAGTAGTCGGCGTAAGGGAAGCTGGGATCCCCGGTGCTGATGATGTTGACCATCCTTTCGGGTGCAGACTTCTTGTAAATGACAAAATCAAACTGCTGCTCGTGAGAGCTCCTTGAGTTGATCACGGTGCAGGAGATGGTGAGCGGGGAGCCCTGGGCTCGGAACAGTGGAGGTTCATTAATCTGCACCTCTTGTTGGCATTGACAGGTGTCTTTGAGACGGAGACAGCAAGACAAACATATTTGGTCATGAGCACCTTCTTGAACAAATGGAGAACCCTGGCTCTTCGTGCTTCAAACTGAGGACTTTAGGAGGAACTTTTGAAAGTACAAATGTTTTAGTTTCCTTTCAAGATCTGTTTGCCCTCCAAGCCAACAGATGGCAGTAAAGAGCACTGACACAGGAGTGTGGGACCCCTTAATTCACCTCAATTCCACAGTGTTTACAACTCCTGTCTGGTCTTCCTCACTGCTGATGATCGATATGAAGATGAGGACCATTGCAGGTCAACTAGCCAATAGTCAAATGCCATTCAGCTGGAGCTTTTGGAAGAGTTCATTATTCATTTTTAGTCAATTTGATTTTAATTTAAAAGTAACTCACAGTAGACTGTGATAAGCAGCTCTTTTGTGTCGCTTCTTCTTAAGCACTTAAAATTTAAGCTATGAATTTTGTTAAATTCTGTAATCTAGTCCATGTTGCGAAATTCTAAAAGTAACTCAGAGCTAATAAAATAGTAAAATTAGTCTTATGTTTTTTTACGTATTACACATATATCCAAGTTTCCTCAAACTTAAAAGTGAATAAATCAAGGGATGTATCTGACTATGACTTAGTAGTAAAAATATTACAAACAAAACGAGTTTTGAACTCACTACTGGTCCCAATTATGTTATGTAATTATAACATATTATACGAATTTTTCTAGGTTGAGGAGCCAGTGTATTTTTCAATATATCATTTTGCATTAAAAATTCAAAAAACACATTTCATCACAGCTAGCAATTTGCAACAGACAGGTTAGCGCCACAAAGTCTGGACTGTGGGGAGGGTGATGAGTTGTGTGCATGTCGAGGGTACCGTATGAACTCGTCTGAGTCGGGTTTTTACAGTATTTTAGCCATTTTCAAAAAAGAAAACAAGCAAAATAGCACTTTGCTCCTGATTAGACATTTATCAATTTCAATATCCATCTATTTTTGTATAGTGGCCTTTTCTACAAGCTGCGAAAGATTTCACGACTAGTATACAACAAACTATAAATTATAAAAAGGTCATGAACTAGTGTGAGGAAAGAAGGGGCAATGGGAGAGAAAATAAAACCCCGAAATCCGTCACTGAAGAGACAACAGTTATATTTATAATTATATTTATATGGAACAAAAAACACAGCAGACCAGCAGACGACCTCGTTTCTCATCCCCTGAGTACCACTCTGGTACTACTTTGGTACTACTTTGGTACTACTTTGGTACCACTCTGGGTACTAGTCTAGCCTCCTTCTGAGCAAAGTCAACCACAGACACTGTCTTCTACAAATGCAGCTGCGATGGACAGACCCACAGCCCTACTGCCCTTACGGGGTCTAAGGCAAGATTTACGAAGGTGGTAAAGGTGAGTCAGCTGTCCCTTTACCACGGTACACAACTCATCTCTGAAGGCCAGACTATGCAGGTCTTACCCCAGTGTACACTGGCGCTCAAACACAGGAGAAGCAGCTTCCGGAAGAGGCGTCCTGGTCGGTCCATCCTGTCTCTGGGCGTCCAGACCGCTCGACTGCCGCTCCTGTCACAGGAACCCGAGAGCATCTCGCTCACAGACAGGAGGAAGTGAGAGACTTGCGGTTTTCCTGTCATCTCAGAGTCGCTGGCTTCTGTCTGTCACGATCTCAGGGCCGCACATTGAGACCATGGCGATGGCGACGGTCGCCAAGGACTCTCCCCGTACACCTGCCGTGGGACACGTTCTTCCGCATGCTGCGGCACGCTCCCGTAACAGGTTCAGGTTCGCCGACAGGAACAAGGACTCGAGATAAACCGGTCTCTCTGGCCACTGGAGGAAGAGTGCAGACCAGCGGCTCGTTTACATAAGAAAAATAAAACAACAGCTGTTTGTCTCTCCATCAGCATTCCCTGAATGCTGGTCCCATCGGCACGACGGCTCTGTCTCTCTCTTTCTCCGGGGAGCCTCACTGGGACACGCCTAGTGACCTCATCGGTGCTCAGGTGTGTGTGTGTGTGTGTGTGTGTGTGTGTGTGTGTGTGTGTCGCTGCAGGTGCCCCACTAATCCTGCCCCACCCAAAGCCGATCCCCGTACGACTTTCCGCTTCCGGCACTTTCTCAGGTGCAACCCACACGCAGGACCTCTGTCCTCTCTGTCCCCGGAGGCGCTCTGCTCGTTTCAATTTTTAAACAAAGACTTCTCACGTCGAACTTTGAGGTTTTTCTAATCCCTTGTCGTGTCTCTTGGCAGGTGGATGGTGTGTTTTTTGCGATGAGCACTTGCTAATGAACACACAACACTGTCAGAGTAACAGAGCAACACCCTGAAACCGATCCTACAATCAGCACCGTTCGCACTGTTGGTTTCCAGCAAGTTCTCAGACCGTCAGCTGTGTGACTCACCGAAACATGACATGTACAGACAAAGGAAGGCAGTCACACGCCCACTCAGCAGTTTTATGCCGCTCGAGAAACCACACTGAGAGGCGCATCACGTTACACACTCGCTGTTCGGAGGCCCCGCATCGCTACCATACGCCATTACTGCCTCCCCTACCCACAATTGCCTCTGAATGACCCAGTTACCCAACACTCACTGTTCCCACCAGCGGTTACTGAGAGGCCTTGAACCACACACGCACACACGCACACACGCAGACACGCACACACAACACTTTTCTTTAAAGCAGCTTACAGTCATTGACCCTTTTATACATCAGGGTAATTTTACTGCAGCAATTCATGGTAGGTACTTCACTCAAGGGTACTACAGCTAGAGGTGGGATTCAAACCTGCAACCTTTGGGTCCAAAAGCAGCAGCTTTAACTCCTAACAATTGCCCCAAGCTTTGATGCAAACATACCGTGGCACACGGCGCTCTGGATGGGGCAAAGAAGGGCACACAGACAGTGTTTATTCTAAACATTTACAGGAACACCGATACACAAAGAAATAAGGCTCTCGGTCCAAGGATCCTGCCCTCCCGACCGCATGGCAGAATCTTTAAAACACTAAAAACACCCCAAGGCTCAAAACTATACATAATAAATAATTAAAAGGAACTTACGTGGTAACATTCACCGCTCAAGATGGGCAGTTCCCTGGCCTCTTCCCACGGTGTTACCGTACACCTTACCTACCTTTTCGCAACACGTCTCCTCCTCTTGTTGTTTTTAGTGGGATAGGTGAATGATAGAATATAATGATAGAATACATATACAAAATCAGAACATAACATGCACCCACACAAGAAACTAATCTACATATATTAAGGAAACTGCAGGGGGCCCGGGGGTGCGGTGGGTTGGACCGGGTCCTGCTCTCCGGTGGGTCTGGGGTTTGAGTCCTGCTTGGGGTGCCTTGTGATGGACTTGTGTCCCCTTCCCCTCTCCCTCCAGCCTTATGCCCTGAGTTGCTGGGTTAGAATATGTGTGTGTGTAAATAAACTGATATACCTCTTACTTATTTAGCTGACACTTCTCTCCAAAGCAACTTACAATGTTAAGGTTACCATTATCTACCCATTTATACAGCTGGCTAATATCACCAGAGCAATTCAGGCTAAATACCTTGCTCAGGGGTACTACAGCTAAAGGAAAGGTTCAAACCTATGACTTTGGGGGCCAAAGGCAGTCACCCTAACCACTACACTACCAGCTGTCCCCCAAAGACAGCAGATAGACAATAAATGAAAGATTAATAGAAACACACCACACAGTCTGTATTAATCATTTGATTAATACAAACACAATGTGGACCAGAAATGATTTCAGAACTAATTTTCTCCCTAACTTCAAAGTCACAATACGTTAAAGCTTAATAATACAGATGTCACTTGATTTATTCAGTGGTTATATTCTCTTGTAATCTCAGATACAGCCATGATAAGTAAAAAATTTCTTTTTTAATGCAAAACTTTAAAAAATTTAAAATTAACTACAGAAAACTAAAGTGAAAATATAAAAATGCTGTGAACCACAAATTCCAGCTCTGTACCTGTTGGTGCTCTTTACTGCCCCCTCTTGGCATGAAGGGTAAACACAGGTGACATTCCCTCTGACAAAGAAATACACACACATTTCCAAAACCGCTCGTCCCATACGGGGTCGCAGGGAACTGGAGCCTACCTGGTAACACAGGACATAAGGCCGGAGGGGGAGGGGACACACCCAGGACGGGACACCAGTCCGTCGGAAGGCACCCCAAGCGGGATTCGAACCCCAGACCCACCAGAGAGCAGGACCCAGTCAAACCCACTGCACCACCAATATGCAAATGTTATTTATTTATTTATTTATTAATTATTTCACTTAGGACAGTTTTTGGTTGTACCTTGGAAAGTAATTTGAAAAATGATTTTCGTAATCAATTAGTGTACTTTTATTAATGTGGCTCTTTTATAGAGAATGGGGCTGCAATGTACTTAAAAGAAGCAGTACTTTGCAGCCCCAGTGTCTGGGGAAGAGATTTGTAGGATCTCCACTTGGACACCAGAGCACTTCTTCACTCTCTTGTCACTTTGATCCACATTATTTCACTGTGATACAGTCAATGAAAATTGACTGTATCTTGGGGTCCTGTTCACAAGACTGTAAATTGGAGTCCTGTTCACAAGTAAGGGAAGAAGGGAGCATGAGATCGGCTGCAGACTGGGAGCAGCGGCAGCAGTAATGCGGTTGCTGTACCGGACTGTAGCGGTGAAGAAGGAGCTGAGCAGATCTTATCCACCCCCGGTGCTTTGCCACAGTGAAGCTAATCAACTACCTCAGTGACTTCCACCAGGGAAATGGACTCTGGCAGCCTGAAAGCCTCTGGCCCTGACTCCTGTAGGGAGGCATATCACTTGGGTTTAAGAGTTCTTCAGAGTGCTCCTTCCACCTCCCGACAATGTTCTCATCAGAGGTCAGAGTTTCTCCACTCCTGCTAAACACAGCCTGAGCGAAACTCCTCCGATCCCTTCTGAGCTGCCGGATGGTTCTCCAGAACCTCTTTGAAGCCAACTGATAGTCATTTTCCATGGCCTCTCCAAACTCCTCCCATGCCCGGGATTTTGCTTCTGCAACCACAGCCGCTGGTGCCTTTTTCACCTGCTGGTACCTGTCTGCTGAGTCAGGAGTCCCCAGAGCCAACCAGGCCCTAAAGGCCTCCTTCTTCAGCTTGACGGCTTCCCTCGCCACCGGTGTCCATCAGCGGGTTCTCGGGTTGCCGCCCAGGCTGGCACCAACAAGCTTTTGGCCACAGCTGTGCCTGGCTGCTTCCACAATGGAGGTTTTGAACAGGGTCCATTCAGACTCCATGTCCCCTACCTCCTCCAGGATATGGAAGAAGCTCTCCCGGAGGTACAAGTTAAAATCATTCCGGACAAGGTCCTCCGACAGTCATTCCCAGCACATCCTCGTTAAATGTCTGGGCCTACCGGGTCTGTCCATCAGTTTTCCCCGCCATCTGATCCAACTCACCACCAGATGGTGATCAGTTGACAGCTCAGCACCTCTCTTCACCCGAGTGTCCAAAACATGTGGTCTGAAGTCAGAAGAAACGACTACAAAGTCGATCATTGACCTTTGGCCCAAGGAGCTCTGGTACCAAGTACACTTATGAGCGTCCTTGTGTTTGAACATTGTGTTTGTTATGGAAAAACCATGACTAGCACAGAAGTCCAATAACGTTTCACCATTCGGGTTTAGATTGGACAAGCCATTCTTCTCAATCACCCCCCGCCAGATTTTCCAGTCACTGTCAACGTGAGTGTTGAAGTCCCCCAGCAGGACTATGGAGTCTGTAGGTGGGGCCCTGTCCAGAACTCCACTTACCTTCTCCAAGAAGGCCGAATACTCTGAACTGCTGTTTGGTGGATAAGCACGCATTGAGGTGACCCTCTTGTCCACCGGGGCAAACTCCAACTGTATGGCACCCACACCCGCCCGGCGCCTCTCACTTCGTGCAACTCCTGAGTAGGAGAGGGACCACCCCCTATTGAAGATTTTGGTTCCAGAGCCAACACTGTAAGTGGAGGTGAGTCCAACTATATCTAGTTGGTATTTCTCAACTTCCCGCACCAGTTCCAGCTCCTTCCCCCCAAGTGAGGTGACATTCCATGTACCAAGAGCCAGTTTTTGTTGTGAGGGGCTGCGACGCCATGCGCCACCCCGTCCACTCCCGCCACCAGGTATAAATCGCATGCGACCCCCATGCTGAACCTTGCAGGTGGTAGGCTGACATGGTCCCCCCACGATGCCTTTTCGGGCTGCCCGGCCACCAGGCGCTCGCCTAGGAACACTACTTCCAGGCCTGCCTCCAGGGGTAGGTCCCAGTGACCCTATTCTGGGCAGGGTAAACATTCTCTTGTTTACTTTCTTAATGGAGGTTTTTGGATTGTGTTAGTCTGGATCTTCACTCCAGACCTGTTCGCCTTGGGAGACCCAAACAGGAGCATAGTGCTCCCGACGACATAGCTCTGGAGATCCCTAGATCACACAAGCCCTTCCGCCACGCCAAGGCCCCGATCCAGGAAGGGCCAATACATATAATATTTTGGTTAATAACAGTTGAGCTCCTCCTTAGTACACATTTCTGTGGGAAACACACACTTGGACTGGAGACTCCACTGTGTTGCTGCTGCTGCAGGTGGTGTGTGTTGACCAGCAGGAGGCGCCGTTCACTGTAGAGCCAATGAAAGAGCAAAGTGGCAGAGTAGTGAAGGGGACACTGTACTCTAGAGAGTGTTGTTACTGTTCTCATAGTGACCATTAAACAGTCAGTGTTCTTGCTGAAAGGACAGGACTGCTCATTGCTCATCACACTGATGCTCCAACACACACCACACACACATCATCCTCATCATCATCATCATCACCTGGACAATAGATGGTCAAAGTGGTCAGTCCATCAGCACTCTGGTGTCCAGTGGAGGAAAAAATACAACAATCGGAATATCAGTGTGACTTGAAGAGTCTTTAGAGGCACAGATTTGCTCACATCCATATTTTACCTTGTTTACCAGAACAACTCTTTTCCTCTACAGATCCTGTGTACAAACCTAGAGTGAGCAGAGACTGCAGTGAGACCCAGTGCTTGTTGGTCTATGTAGGAAAGGAGACTAAACACACCAAATACTCCTGGAAAGAGAACGGAAAAACTACACCTGGAAACACCTTGACAGTTCAGATGAGCGGAGAGCAGAGTAAAAGTTACACCTGTGTGTTCAGTAACCCTAAGAGTGAGGAGCACAGTGACCCGGTCAGTGTGATGGACGTATCTCCAGGTCAGTAGTTGAACATTTAAATAAAAATATTCTCTGTTACAGTATTTCTTATACGATATTCTAGATTTAAGTAAAGTTGGTGTCAAGACTCCAGAGCAATACTTTCTGCCAGTGGAAGTTCATGACCTTCTGTAACATTTGTTGAAAATTATGGATTTTTTGGAACTGTAATTTTATACATGTATGAATGATTTATCAAGCTTATCAGGTTAATTTCTCTGATAAACTGTTTCTTTTAAAGGTTCTTCCGTTGGACTTATAGTCGTTTTCCTCGTTGGAGCAGCTGAGTTCCTGATCCTCAGTCTAGTGGCCGTTTAAAACAAAATAATTCCAAGGTCATTAAAGCCCATTATTCCAAAAAAAATACTGATATCTGAGTAGAATTAATTCACAGGTACCATGACATGAAGGTTCAGGACCTGTATCTGTCACAGAGGTCTGTTGGTTGTACCAAGTAGCAGTGTGAGCCCTCCTCTCCTGGGATTTTAAACTTTTTGTGTTTTTTAAATGAATTCAGTAAAATGTCTGGATGTTTTCCCTTCACTTTGTGCTGATGTGTGGCAAAAGTTCTGAGGAATGATGGCTTCATGCTGTAAAGTCTTCAAATGTGAAAAAATCTCAAGGAGTCATCTTTATAGACACTTTATATGGGTACCACTGACCAGAGAACACCTACTGTACCTCTCTCTCTGTAGGACTTCAGGCCTTTAATACTGAGAAATTTTGGATTAACGCATCCCCAACATTACAAAGAGTATCCAGAAGTTCTCTGTCAATATAATTTGATTTTGCTGTTTTTTTAATAAATATAATAATGGAATGATGTCATGTCATGGAGTTAATTACCACTCAGTGAGATAGTTAGTAAATCCTATTCAGCAGCCATCAGCGTAACTTGTGTATTTCAGGTACGAGAAGGGGTTGCACTCACAGGGTGTATATCAGGTATGGGAGGGAAGGTAACAGCTTAGTCCTCCTGGTTAACGAAGTAAGACATAAACAGCAATTAAAGGAAATTGAGATATTTTCCTACTGCAATAAATATAATGTGGTGCACGGCACTCTGGGTCAGGAAGGGGCAAAGAAGGACGGACTGACACCGGTCATTAGGAACGTTTATTGAACCACCGGCACAGGGAGAGGGATCATAGTACAGCGACGGAAATAATGCTCTCGGTTCGAGGAACCGTTTTCCTGAAGGACCTTCACCTCACACCAGCCTTACACACTATGCTCTACTATTTTCAAGATCATAGAGAATATTGGTGTTCTTCGTAACTCGGGTTGATGGTTGAGGTGTTCGGTTGTTTGCCGCATTTGGGTTGCAAATGTTTCATCATCACGTCAACTCTTTTGCAACCTAAATGCCAAGCTCGGCGAACACCCAAACACCTCTACCACACACACACACACATTTTCAGAACAACTTGTCCCATACGGGGTCACGGGGAACCGGAGCCTACCCGGTAACACAGGGCGTAAGGACACACCCAGGACGGGACGCCAGTCCATCGCAAGGCACCCCAAGCGGGAGTCGAACCCCAGACCCACCGGAGAGCAGGGCTGTGGTTCAACCCACTGCGCCACCGCACCCCCTACGCCTCTAGTATTTTACTGCTATTTTACGTTCCCCACAGTTGCCCTCATTAACAGCTATTTACAATGAACACGTGCTCCCACATGAACACGACGCTCTTCAGCAATGCGGCTCGTTACAATAATAACTGATAGGCGAATTAGGCCTCGTTAATCGGGTCACAGAATTTGGTTGTTTCATTTAAAGACGTGTTTTCAGTGTTCTGTATGTTAGCAAAAATAGAGAATTGGTTTCAAAATGACTGAAATGTCAGTACTTCTAATGTGTCACACTTTTAATGAGCATATCCTTCCTTTTACTGATTACTTTAAACAGTGTTTGTTTCAGTTCTTGTGCGTGCTGTTTAAAAGAAAGGTCTTATAGGTTGACGATCTTCTGCACCACTTTCCGTTCGTAGGCGTTTTTATCATTTCTTGGCCGCAGTTGAACTTACTGCCCGTACCACAGTAAAGGAAGGAAAGAACCTAAGAGGAACATCAGAGCACTTTTGAGTTGTCTCTACACCACAGGAGCAACATTGAGACAAGTCTGCAGTCTAACAGGTACCCTGTTTTTTCCTTTTAGTTGCACATTTACCGTGTTCAGTTTAGCAGAAGCTCTTTTGTAAAGGAATATAAAAAAGGATATGCCACTGTGACTGCAAAAATTAAAGAAAAGGTGGTACTCATAAACCTCTGCAATAGGGACAGGAGGTCAGTTCAAAACTCGGAGCTCTTTATATGTCCACTCACAACATGAGAATCAATAAAACCTTAAAATACAGTTTAATCCTTCCATTGTCTGTAGGGGTGAGGTAAGAAAAAAGAACCCAAAATTTCCTAGAAGACTTTTAGATTCTACTTTGATCAAGAGCTCATACAAAGCAATGTCTCAGTGCAGCTCTAAACTGCGAGACACATGGTACAACATGGACACCAGTTATTACTGTCTATAGACGTGAAGCAACATTGCAGTTTGTTTTAAAATGACTCAAAACAAATGCATCTTCTCTACAAGCTCCGATTCAGTGAATTGTTGCTCCCTTTTCACACGTGACATGATGCCGTGTTCCTCCATCAGCCCAGCAGGAGAATGAAAAAGTGGGATACGTGAAGAAGGGTGAGCTGAGCCCCCCCATGAACATACTCCTCCAGTTGCCCCCAAAAGTGTCCCGCCTTCGTCCCACCCTGGAGCAAGAGGACGTCCACAGACTGTTTCGGAAGCAGAACATGAGGACGGCGGCTGGTCCTGATGGTGTCTGACCTGGGACTGAGACACGGTGCGGATCAACCGACTCCTGTAATTCACCAGGATATCGAACACCTCCCTGCGATCAAACCGGGCCACCTGTCGGATTCAGTTGCTTAATACCTATATTTAATGCTGTTTTTTTGAGACACAATAATACTTTACTATACAGCATTTATTCTGTGTGAAAGATGGAATAATTTCAGACACATGCTGCTCATAGCAATATGTGTACACATTGTGCCGCATACGTGGAACATCAGAGCACATGACTGTTACAGGGTTAAAACCTGAACCAAAAACTCAGGCTATGGGAGGAGATCATGGAATGAGATGATTTCCTCTGTGTGACTGAGGGAAAATTAAAGCATTCATGCAGTTTGCATTTCAGATACTACAAAGTGTAAATATGATACTGCTCTTCCATGTATTGAACAGAATAATATGAAAGAAGAAAATACGTCTTTTGGAAAGGTTTTTGACGTTTTAAAAGTCACATCCTCAGGGATAATACACCAGAAGACCACGGGGGAAGATCATCAGAGCTGATCCCACATACCTAAGGAAAATCTGCACCTAATTGAAACACTCTTAAAGAGAAGAAGAATTAGTTGCTGTGCCCGTGGAATCTCATTGAGGAGCGACGACCCTTCGGACCCCCGGCTGCCTCCCGGGTAGTGCTCAGTTCCTGCTCCTCTCAGCGCAGTTACTGAGACCATCTCTGCGTTTGGGTTCAAACGCAATTCCTAAAAAACAGGACATTAAACACCTGGCAAGTCGAGAATTCTTTTATTTACTAGCCTTTTAATATTAAAAGCAGTAACTTAATCCTCTAAAAAGGGCATTTTTTTTAAAAATTATAGCTACTTTCACTTTCATATTTTCAGACATGGCTCCTACACTATTTGGTGAAATTTTCTCTGAATTCTTAAAGAAAACAGGTACAGCTTTTAAGCTTTCTGCGGTGTTGGGTCCGAGTGTTTTCATCAACTTCATGCTTAAGTTGGAGCAAATGTGTGTCTGCAAACACTCTGGCGAGGACAACCAGTTTTTCTTAGTATCTTACATGTTTTGTCCAGCACTGATTTTGCTTATCATCATTGTGCTGATGGACAAGACCAGCATCACATGCTGGCCACTTTGCTGCAGCCCTGAGGGCCGGAAAAAACTTTTCTCTCATTCGCTCTGCTGCAGAAAAGGATGTACAGTAGTTATGAAAGGTGTGTTTGGAGCAAGTGTTTGGATAATATCAGTACTGCTTGATGGCGACTGGTACGTGTGTTTTAAAACATCACGTAACATCAGGGATGTCCTTGGAGATCTTCCCTGCAAGAGTGAAGACCGTGACACAACTGAAGAAAATTCCAGAATCACTCAGTATTACAATGTTTCACGGGTAAGTAAAGTCGTTTGAATAACCCAAGTAACTGCATTCATAATTGAGATTAAGTTTATTTTCTTAATTTCTCTTTTATGCTGTAGTTTAATTTCAGTCTCCTGGTTCAGAGAAAACATTTGTTCTGAAATAAAGCTGTGCTGTCTCTTTAAGAGAGTTGTTTGAATGTTGATTGTGTTATGCTGCTTGTTTATGTGACGCAGTGGGTTGGACCAGGTCCTGCTCTCCGGTGGGTCTGGGGTTCGAATCCTGCTTGAGGTGCCCTGCGACAGACTGGCGTCCCGTCCCGGGTGTGTCCCCCTCCCCCTCCGGCCTTACGCCCTGTGTTACCGGGTTAGGCTCCGGTTCTCTGCGACCCCGTATGGGACGAGCGGTTCAGAAAGTGTGTGTGTGTGTTTTTCATGTAGACTTACTAGTTATGCACTGAAGAAAGTTTAGAAGCAAAGCTGTGGTTTTCCACTCCTCACTCATTTTTTATTTCTCTGCTGAACTCTAAGGAACATACCTCTTTTCACAGTGCTTCTGACAGTAAACATCTTCAACGTACTTGCCGTCTCTTGGATGTTTATTGAGGAACCTGTTTAGCTATCTGTCAAGCTAGAAATCATCACTAGATCCTAGCGAGGGCAGAATAAAAGTAGATATTTACATGTTTCAAAGTCAAGAGTGATGTAATTTACTTGACAAGTTTCTGAAAGTAATGAAAGTAACTTTTCATAGAAAAGTATGCGATTGTTGGTAGGGTAATAGTTAGAGCTGCTCCTTTGGACCCAAAGGTTGCAGGTTTGATTCCCCCTCTGGCTGTAGTACCCTTGAGCATGGTACTTACCCTAAATCGCTCCAGTAAAAAGTACCCCTCGGTACAAATGGCTCAGTAATTGTTTATAGGTAGACTAACGTAAGCTGCTTTGGAGGAAAGCATCAGGTAAATGTAAATAATTCTGTTAGCACTGTCTCCCTCATTTTATATACTGTACATATCCGTGAATAAAGTTGCAATTCCAAAAAATGTTTCCAATCAAAAATTTGCTACATTCCTTTCTTTTGGGGGTAGCTGGTAGTGTAGTGCTTAAAGCTGTTTTTTCTGGCTTTGTATATTTCAACTAAATCACTCCAGTAAAAATTACACTGCTGTAATGATGGAAAAATCATTCTGAGTAACTTAACAGTGTAAATTGTTTTGGAGAAATATGTCACGTGAATGGATAAAATGCCTGTATAAAACATTCTGAAAGGTACTTGCATCTAATATAAATTTTACACAAGAACCAAACATGATACATGGTTTTAAAGGCCCATGAGCACAAATTTGAAACAGTGTATTAAGTTTTATTCATGCAGATCTTGGCTTTTTAAAATTCTCAGATGTTTAATTGTTGAAACGTTTTTAAAATATAACGGTGACATTAATGGTGTTCTGTTTTCTTTTTTCTTCAGGCTATAAGCCTTATTTTGGCCACTATCCTGGCAATTGTATGGGCTATAGTTAGATGCTGTCAGGGTGGCTCCTCATATTACAAATATAAATATGAAAAATATCAGGAAAGGGAAACAGGAAAAGCCCTGAAAGAACACTTACAAGAACTTGCAAAACAAAACGCTAAAAAGACCTGCCTTCTGGTATTATCTGCAATTCAGGAAACATCTGGGGCGTCTACGACACAGTCACAGCCTCCAACTGTGGAACAAGTTATTGTAGAGCCTTTAACCGAAACTCAGAGACGAAACCTAATCGACAGAGCAAAAAAGACCCAACTACAACAGAAAACACTTGATGACCTTTGGGGAAAAATGTCAGAACCAGATTTTTGCTTATCCGGACTCCAGTTAGCTATAAAAAGGAACCAATCAGCAGTCACTGCAGATCCAGCATCGACCGATGGGAGCCGTGGGAGGGCAGGTCCCTCCAGTGAGAACCAACCAGCAGTCGCCTCAAATCCAGCAGCACTCAGTCAGAGTGAAGAGGAAATGCTGTTGAGTTCCACCACTGACAGGCAGCATAGACCCACTACAGCTGATCCCATGGAACTGAGAGGGATGCAGTGACCGTTACAGGTCAAAGTCACATAATTCGGTCTCAGTGTTGCGGATAGTTTGCAGAAACTTGGATGAAGATCCTCCAGCATCAAACAGTAAATAATGATCCTCCTCTTTGAACCTCAGTGATGGTGAGCAGCGGTTCCATCGCGGTGAGAGCTGTTCGGTCCCGGGTTTGAATCGCCTTATAATAGGAGGAATTACAGTACATACCCTGAGTTACTCCAGTAAGAATACCATGCTGTGTAAATTAGTCATTATGGAAATAACACCGTCAGTTAGGTAATAGTATTTTTTATTTCTTTCTTAATTTGACTTTGCTTTGAGATTCCTTCCCTTTCAGACAGTTAAACCAACTTTGATTTCTCTCTGAACTGCCCTTTCTTGGCTTCTCTAGCATGTGCTTAGTGTATCAACATAAATTTAATTTTCTTCATTTGTTACTGAAATAACCCTTCTATGGGCATGAACTGAGGACATGGCATCCATTTATTGGGTCATGCTGTTCCTTTCTGTCCTGTGAAAACCCAAGGTATTTATCCTCTTATTCTGTTAAAGCTCTGAAATTGAATACTTGCGCAGTACACAGTCAAATTCACTGATTATATTCTGTTGACCAGTTTATTCTTCGCGTATTATGACAGTATATCAAGATTGCACAATGTAACAAATTTTATTATGAGTTAAGGATTTTCCATTCAGCTTTGTTAGATTAAGCATACTTTTGGTGTAAGTTCATACTGTGTCAGTTCTTGGAAAAATATTCCATATTCTGGAAATTAGTAAATTTTGCCACCAAATATTCCAGTACCTCTTAGTATGTGATGCTTTTCAGAATGTTCTGGAACCTTTTAGAATCTTCTAATAACTGCAAGTTTCTGTGGCTAAAACAGACACTCTAGAAGAACTAGTGGCATTTATGTAATCAGTAAATGTTAATCATAGTCAACAACCGAGAACTTTGCAAAATTGTTACATTCTGTTATTGGATAGTGGTGTCTGTACAGGTGAAGATCACGCTTCTGCTATGGTATATTAGTTTGAGACATTTAGCCATGTTTTATGGAGGTATTTGAACTTCCTTATTGTATGCAATAATGTTGCTTGACTGAGTTCAATAATTGATTAAACTTTTAATTTGGAAAAGAAATCCGAGTTTTTATTCCAGAAAGACAGTTATAAGTGCATAAATACTATAGCATCCCCCCATGGAAGTACTGGAGACAAGCTCGGGAGTCAGGGCTCTAGGAAAATGCTCTTTATTAACCGCATACGTGTCTTTTCGATAACAATCTTCACAAAGATATCTCAGACACTACAAGCAGTCCCCAAACACTGGTTCCCCCAGATCACTCTAACCCCCCTTCTCCACAATATGGTTAGGAGGTCACCCCTTGAATCCCCCAGAATTCCCCTGTGGCAAACTAAGCATAAGCAACATAACAGCCAATCAAAACAGAACACAGGACTGAGTACAGAAATAGACACTATTTACATTAATGTACATCAGCCCCCCCTCAGCGCTGGTACAATACAGTACATTTTAACTGCTTTGATTGTGTCAAACCGAATGTTCTGAGGGACACAGACATCCCCACGGTGTTTACATACTTTCAAGCAGCATTGTACACACAGGTCCTCTGTGACCACAATAAAATGCCCAGGAAAGGTGGGCAGTACCTGGTATTCAGACCCCCGAGGGCTATTTGCCAGATGGCTTAGTCTACCGTGCTCCTTATTATCTTACTGTATTATTGGATCAAAGTAAATTGCACTAATGTCTCATTTACAGCAACCTTGGTCAGTGCCCGGTGTCACTGGTGAAAAGAGCTCTATTAAAATAAAAACACTGACCATGATTTAAGCGCGGTAATGACTCTCCAACACATAAGACTATGCACAGTTCTCCTTAGGGAGCAACTGGTAGCAAAGTGGTTAGAGCCGCTGTACAGCAGGTTTCTCCCGAGGAGGTTAGCAGGCGATGCTTCTTTGAGTAAGAAAGAGTTTTTGCGAGAGCGGGCCGAGAGATACAGCCAAGGGATTAGTACATGGGGAACATCCGGACAAGGGAACATCCGGAAGTCAGCATGACAAACAGAGCACAGGGTGGCGTCTGTCACGTCATGTCAGAATGTAAGCGTTGCGGCAAACAGTGCTCTCTAGGCATCCCGCTCCTGAGTTGTCTCCAGGTGTATCCCATCTCCTTCATCTCTGCTAAATGAATAAATGTAAATGTAAGCGTGTGCGTTATATAGGTTGTGTGTGTATAGTAGTAATAAAAATATAATTGTTGCACCAGACATCGGATGAGTTACGTGGTTTATCAACACACAACAGCACCGGTATCTACATGGATAAGCAGCTTGGCACCTTCTACCTCAAGCGAGAGATAAGGTTCAGAAGAAGGAGAAGCAGTTAGATCAGTAGCCTGCGCTCTTGGTGTCTCTCGGGCCTCATCCTACTGAGTACCAAATGCTCCCCAAAATGATTATTCGAGGTAAAGGGTCCAGCTTGGGGGGCCGGTTTGGGGTGTGCCCCAGTGAGGTGAACTTCTCCCTGACTTCTGCGAAAAGGACCCATTTGTCCACCATAAAACAAGCACCAGGTGGTACATTTACTGTACCTAGTCCTTGACCGTGCCTCTCTTTCTCTGAGTCCACGTTAGTCTTCATTTTTTTCTTGATTCAAAATCCTTCAGCAAGCTCTGACTTATCCCAGTCAAAACTCCAAATACGTGGTTTACATCATCTTTAGTCAGTTACACTCATCTGTCCATACATGTAGCCATTTCAAAGCTTTACTTAGCATGCATATAACAGAGTTATGAGCTGGATCCTCTTTTACTCTGCTTACTGGCATTAAAACCCCTTGTATTTTATGTTCTTGTGCCCAATGTACCACAGGGGCAGCTGGTAGTGTAGTGTAGTGTAGTGGTTAGAGCTACTGCCGAAGTTGCAGTTTCAATTCCTACCTCTGGCTGTAGTACCCTGAGCAAGCTTATCATCATCATCTCCTTCGGCCCTGCCTGGGGCAGAGGTTGCCAACGAGAGCTCTCCAGGCATCCCGGTCCTGAGTTGTCTCCAGGTGTATCCCATCTCCTTCATCTCTGCTTCTATGTTGTGGCGCAAGCTGTTTTTTGGTCGGACTCGATTTCTCTTCCCGTCCGGGTTCCAGGTGAGGGCTTGCCGTATGATGCCGGAAGCAGGTTTCGAAGGGTGTAGCCGATCCATTGCCAACGTCTTTGGAGTATTTTGTCCTCTACTGGTTGCTGTTTTGTTCGCTGCCAAAGTTCTTCATTAGATCACAAATGTCTCTGTACCTCATCACGCCTCCTTTACCTTCAAACAGTCTAGCCGTGGACAGTCAAAAGAACCATAAGTGGGTCTCGCTCCAGGAGATCCCCATGTCCACTTTTCTCATTTCACCCTCCTAGAAAAAAACTGTTTGATGGTCCGACTTACGAGTTTTCAACCTTACAATGATGCAATAGCGATATGCATTCAGTGGAAACCGTACTTTGAATTTCATTTCGTACTGTTTCACTGTTCGTTTTGGTCCATTATTTTACTTATATAACATTATTTGTTTCAACCAGGTTTGGGAAAGGACTACTGGAATCCATGTTCTGTCATTAACTACTAACATCTGTTTTATCAAGGAAGTATGACAAACATGCAATTGGCTGTTAAAAGGAATTATTATTATTATTATTATTTTTATTAGCAGGTGCCTTTATCTGCTGATAGCCATGAGCAGACAGCATTCAGGACTCCTTTTGGGCACTTCCAATTTAAAGTGTTGCCATTTGGGATTCATGAGGCACCTGCAACATTTCAAAGGCTAATAAACCATGTACTTAAAGGCACAGAGGGCTTTGCAGCAGCATAGTTGGATGACATTGTCATCTATAGTTGTAGCTGGGAGGAGCATCTACACCATCTGCAACATGTCACGTCCCTGAGAAAGCAGACAGGTTTCACCATCCACCCACACAACTGTGTTTTGGCGAAGGAGGAAGCTGCCTACCTTGGCTATGCGTTGGGCCGAGGGATTTATCCTCACAGGGTTTGGAGGCAGTAGTGGAGAAGCAAAGTAGTAGGACCAAAAATATTTATTTTTCTTTACTTAAAAAATGGATCTTCACCAATAACAAAACACTTTAACCCAAGCCAAATACAAAAATAAACTGAGAAAAAAAAACATTGAGTTACAAAAGGAAATGAGGCATATGAGCCATGGGCTTAAACCTCTTGCACCAGCAGCAATACACAGCTCTCCTTTCCTCTCTGTGTCTGTCTCTCACTAGTGACCTAATACAACCTTTTATAGCAGTAACTCCGCCCTTCTGGCTGCATATAACAGCCTCAACAACTAATTCCAAAATACATATTCCCCAAAAATTACACCCAACAACATAAATACAAAGACATACAAAACATTTGTCTGTTATAAATATCCCTATTTCAGAATCAGAATCAGATCAGAATCAGAACGAGCTTTATTGCCAAGTATGTTCGCACATACAAGGAATTTGTCCTGGTGACAGGAACCACCACAGCACAGACAGAATGACAGTGACAAGACACAGATGAGAAGATAGAGCACGCGAGCAAGGGACAAAAAATATTAAAAAATATAAAGTACCCAATATACAAAAATAGTACAAAAATAGTCGCTAGATACAAATGCAAGGGAGTGTAAGAGAAATGTGATAAATAGTTATAAATATAAATAGCATTATGTATTGCACGGTTTACTCTCTAGGGGAGAGATTTAGGTGTTCATGAGGTAGATGGCCTGAGGAAAGAAACTTTTCTTATGCCTGGCTGTCCTGGTGCACAGTGCTCTGTAGCGCCGGCCAGATGGCAAAGGTCTGAAGAGGAAGTGGCCTGGATGTGAGGGGTCTAGAATGATTTTGCTCGCCCTTTTACTGACTCTGGACGAGTGCAGTTCTTGGAGAGCTGGGGGGGATGTGCCGATGAGTCTTCCAGCAGTCCGAACTATCCGCTGCAGTCTTCTGATGTCTGACTTCGTAGCTGAGCCGAACCAGACAGTTATAGAAGTGCAGAGGACAGACTCGATGACTGCAGAGTAGAATTGCATCAGTAGCTCCTGTGGCAGGTTGAACTTCCTCAGCTGGCGAAGGAAGTACAACCTCTGCTGGGCCTTCTTCACAATGGAGTCTATGTGGAACTCCCACTTCAGGTCCTGTGAGATGGTAGTGCCCAGGAACCTGAATGACTCTACTGTTGCCACAGTGCTGTTCATGATGGCGAGTGGGGATAATGCTGAGGTGTTTCTCCTGAAGTCTACGATCATCTCCACTGTTTTGAGCGTGTTCAGCTCCAGGTTGTTATGACTGCACCAGACAGCCAGCTCTTGGACCTCCTGTCTATAGGCAGACTCGTCGCCATTCCGGATGAGGCCGATGAGTGTGGTGTCGTCTGCAAACTTCAGGAGTTTGACAGAGGGGTCTTTCGCGGTGCAGTCGTTGGTGTACAGGGAGAAGAGCAGTGGGGAGAGCACACATCCCTGGGGGGCTCCAGTACTGATTGTGCGAGTTTCGGATGAGAATTTTCCCAGCCTCACTATCTGCTGCCTGTCTGTCAGAAAGTTGGTGATCCACTGACAGATGGAGGTGGGCACAGAGAGTTGGGTTAATTTGGACAGGAGGAGGTGTGGGATGATGGTGTTGAAGGCTGAGCTGAAGTCCACGAACAGGATTCTCGCATAAGTCCCTGGTTTGTCCAGATGTTGCAGGATGTAGTGCAGTCCCATGTTGACTGCATCATCCACAGACCTGTTTGCTCGGTAAGCAAACTGCAGGGGGTCCAGCAAGGGTCCAGTGATGTCTTTCAGGTAGTCCAACACCAGTTTTTCAAGTGACTTCATGACCACAGATGTTAAGGCGACAGGTCTGTAGTCATTAAGTCCTGTGATCTTGGGTTTCTTTGGGATGGGGATGATGGTGGAGCGTTTGAAGCAGGAAGGAACTTCGCACATCTCCAGTGATCTGTTGAAGATCTTTGTGAAGATAGGGGCCAGCTGGTCAGCACAGGTTTTTAGGCAGGCCGGTGAGACACCGTCTGGGCCTGGTGCTTTCCTTGTCTTCTGTTTGATGAAGACCCGACGCACCTCCTCTTCGCAGATCAAAGGTACAGGAGGGGGGGAGGTGGGGGTTACTTGAGTTGTTAAGTGATTGGTGGAGAGAGGGTCTGAATGGGTGTAGGGTGTGAGACAGGGTTTATCAAACCTGCAATAAAACTCATTCAAATCGTCGGCTAGTTGTTGAGTTGACACGGTGCCGGGGGGTGGTGTCTTGTAATTAGTGATGTCTTTCAGGCCTTTCCACACTGATGCAGGATCGTTGGCTGAAAACTGTTTCTTCAGCTTTTTAGAGTAGTTTCTCTTAGCCACTCTGATCTCCTTTGCCAGTATGTTTTTGGCCTGTTTATACAAGACTCCGTCCCCGTTCTTGTAGGCGTCTTCTTTGGCCTGACGAAGCTGTCTGAGTTTTGCAGCGAACCACGGTTTGTCATTGTTGTATGTTTAAATGAGTCCTGGTAGGGATGCACATATCCTCACAGAAACTGACGTATGATGTTACAGAGTCTGTGAGCTCATCCAGATCGCTAGCAGCAGCCTCAAAAACACTCCAGTCAGTGCACTCGAAGCAGGCTTGTAAGTCCTGCTCTGCTTCCCCAGTCCATCTTTTAACAGTCCTTATTACAGGTTTAGCTGATTTCAGTTTCTGCCTGTAGGTCGGTATAAGATGAACCAGGCAGTGATCAGAGAGCCCCAAAGCTGCCCGTGGAACAGAGTGATATGCATCCTTTACTGTGGTGTAGCAGTGGTCCAAAATATTACTGTCTCTGGTGGGACATGTAATATGCTGTCTGTATTTTGGCAGTTCACGGGAGAGATTTGCTTTATTAAAGTCCCCGAGAATGATTATAACAGAGTCCGGGTGTTGTTGCTCTGTGTCTGTGATCTGGTCGCCCAGCTGTTGCAGCGCTGCGTTCACGCATGCTTGCGGTGGAATGTAAACACTTACGAGGATGAACGAGGAAAACTCCCGCGGCGAGTAGAAAGGCTTGCAGTTGAAGAGCGCTTCTAGGTCGGGACAGCACATCATCTTCAACGCTGTTACATCTGTACACCACCTTTCGTTGATGTAGAAGCATGTCCCACCGCCACGTGATTTCCCCGCTGATTCCGCGTCGCGATCCGCTCTGAACAGCTGGAAGCTCGGCAGATGTAGCGCGCTGTCCGGAATGGCTTCATTCAGCCAGGTTTCCGTGAAGCACAGAGCAGCAGAGTTGAAAAAGTCCTTGTTTCTTTGGGACAGGAGGAAAAGTTCGTCCATTTTGTTGGGTAAGGAGCGGAGGTTCGCCAGATGGATACTAGGCAGCGCTGTTCTAAAGCCGCGCTTTCGGAGCTTGACAAGCGCGCGCCGGCTCGCTTTCCGCGCTTGCGCGTCTTGGAGCGCTTGGAGCGCTTGAGCAGCGCCGCTGCACCTCCGACTACAATGTCCAGCAAAACGTCAGAATAGTCGAAAACCGGTAAAATGTCGGGTGGTGTGTACTGCCGAATGTTCAGCAGTTCTTCCCTGGTAAAGCTGATTGTCGGAGTATAACTAAAGACAGGGCAAACTAACAAAAACAGTAAAACAACTGTGGAGCTCCACACCGAGGCGGCCATCCGCGGCGCCATCATTACCTTCACAATATATAAAAACATTTATCCCATTACACAGTAAAACACCCGATCAAGTTGGTTGTGCCCAAGGACTCCCACCTACTAATCTTCAGTCTTCAATCTACAATATTCAGGAGTTTATTGTAATGTGTACAGTAAACAGTTCGTTACACTGTACGATGAAATTCTTACTCTGTGAATCCTCTCAGCAGCCTATGACATAAATTGTAAGGACGTAAGGAAAGAAAAACACAAGGTAAACACAAGGTGTAAATCACAAATTTAAAAAAATTACTATTAGTGCAAAGTCACAAATTACAAAAATTTTAAATTTAATTTAAATTTTAAGCCGATGGCTCAAAAAATGCATTCAAACTTTTTCGGTTTGTTCAGTCCGATCAATGTACACACACAAACTGTCTGAAATCGTTTATCCAACGCGGGGTCGTGGCAAGCTGGAGCCAAGCTTGGCAACACAGGATGTGGGGCTAGAGGACACACCTCAGACAGGGCACCCCAAGCAAGAGTAGAACCCTAGACTCGCCATGCAGCGGGACCTGGCCAAGCTTGCTGTGCCACCGCACCCCCGATCAATATAGCTCTAAGAAATTATCCTTAGCAATTAAATACAGTTTCTGCCGCACGGGTCCGTGGTCTTGCACCACCCCGCCCCCTCCTGCTGCTTGAAAGGAATTGCACCCGACCCCCCACGTTGCCTTTTCGGGCTGAGCCCGGCCGGGTTATGTGGGCTGCCCGGCCTCCAGGTGCTTGCCTAGGAACACTACTCCAAGGCCTGACTCCAGGGGTAGGTCCCGGTGACCCTATTCCAGGCAGGGTAAATGCTAATTTGTTCATGTTCACCGTAGGGGTTTTTTTGAACATGTTAGTCTGGATCTTCACTCTAGACCTGGTGGCCATGAGAGACCCTACCAGGAACATACTGCTCCTGATGAAATGGCTCTGGTGATCGCTAGAACCCTTCCGTCACAACAAGGCCCTGATGCAGGAAGGGATGGTTCACTCATGGAAAAGAACGGCATGCCCACTTCAGGTAAGGGGAGAGCATTTACCCCAGGTGGAGGAGTTTAAATATCTTGGGGTCTTGTTCACGAGTGAGGGGAGAAGGGAGCGTGAGATCGGCCGCAGACTGGGAGAAGCGGCAGCAGTAATGCGGTCGCTGTACCGGACTGTAGTGGTGAAGGGGGAGCTGAGCCATAAGGCAAAAATCTCCATTTACCGGTCGATCTACGTCCCTACCCTCACCTATGGTCATCAACTCTGGGTGATGACCGAAAGAATAAGATCGCGGATAGAAGCAGCCGAAATGAGTTTTTTCCGCAGGGTGCTGGGACTCACTCTCCGTGACAGGATGAGGAGTTCGGACATCCGGGAGGAGCTCAGAGTAGAGCCGCTACTCCTTCACACTGAGAGGAGCCAGTTGAGGTGGTTTGGACATCTGATAAGGATTCCCCCTGGGCGCCTCCCTTTGGAGGTATACCGGGCACGATCAACTGGGACGAGGCCCCGAGGTCGGCCCAGGACCCGTTGGAGGGATTATATCTCCCAGTGGGCCTGAGAGCAGCTGGGGAACCCCTGGGTTCGTCTGGGCTTCTCTGCTCTTCCTATTGCCACTGCGAGCCTAGAAGGACTAAGCGGTTAAGAAAATGGATAGATGAAATTAAATACACACACACACACACACACACACATTTTCAGAACAACTTGTCCCATACGGGGTCGCGGGGAACCGGAGCCTACCCGGCAACACAGGGGGTGTAAGGCCGGAGGGGGAGGGGACACACCCAGGACGGGACACACCCAGGACGGGACGCCAGTCCGTCGCAAGGCACCCCAAGCAGGACTTGAACCCCAGACCCACTGGAGAGTAGGACCCGGTCCAACCCACTGCGCCACCGCACCCCCTTACAATGATGTTAAATTGGTATTAATTTTGCAGTTACTGGTGTTTAATCCCTATTAAACTGTATTTAATGTAAATGAAGTAAACGCAGTAAAGTACATCTTTCCCTCATACAATGAAAACCTGCCGCAGTGACATGAAAATATGAACTATTTTTCACACACTGGGCTTATTTTTCTGTGCTATAGAATTTTTACATGGTAATTTTACTGCTACAGCAGGTATTTTATTCACTGCTTATTATGTTTCACTCTGTAAAACACACAGACACTGTGCTTCTCCCTCGATCAAAAATAACTGCTGAATGTAACTAATAATAAATCATACAGATACCTTTTATAATGTACATGAAACTGCCACTGGAGTCAAACCCGACTCATAGCAACCGACCACATGGTGTCTGTAGGTAAGAGAGAGAATGAACGTGGTTTAACGCATTACTGCTTTCCTCTGTGTGTGTGTGTGTGTGTGTGTGTGTGTGTGTGAGAAGGCGTAAAGCTTCATGCAGCTACTTCTTTCATGAACATGGATTCATATGGTGAAAAGAAACAAACTAAGTGGACTGAAAAATCACACGTCTGCATGTAACCGTGTCTTTCTGTCATGGCTGGTTCCGGAAGGAAGCGGCGGACCCAAATGCGGAGTGGGGTAAGGGCTTTATTCAGGAAAATCCAAGAATCTTCTTCACAGAACAGGCAAAAGGTCTCTCATGCGCAGACGTCGTTGAAGGGACAATCCAAAAGGCGAGGTCGATAATCATAAAGAGGCACGAAGGCTAGGAAGCAGGGTAAAGAGACTGGGAAAGGACTAAGGGATCGGGAAGGAGTTGAGGGCCAGCAAGGAGATCGCGAATCACAAGGCCGAACATGGTTCCGCATCAGCTCCTACTTTGGCGCTGTCTTATATGCGTCAGTCTGTGCCGCGCCCCAGGTGTTCCGCGTTGGCTCGTCTGCGTGAGCGTGGCACTTACTGCCAATGTAATGAGCACGCTGTATTTTCTACGAGATGTTTGTCGCTTTGGGGAAAAGTGTCTGATAAATGAACACATGTAAATGTAAATGTGTGTGTGTTTGTGTGTTTGATACCTGTGCAGGTGGAGTAGCTGAACTCATCTATCAATTAATAGGAAAAGAGGTTCAACTGGATCCAAAAGTGACTGAAACCATCAGCAGCATCACATGGAGGAAAGAGAACAACAAACTAGCTGAGTGGATCAGTAATAAAGTGGATTATTATGGCAGATGTAGGACTAAAGACCAGTGTGACCTGAATTCCACTACTGGGGTGTTTATAATGAAAGGGTTAAAACCAGAAGATACAGGGAATTACTTTGTTGATTTAAATTCTCTAGCATCTGCAAAGACATTTCAGCTCGCTGTACTTGGTAAGTTGGATTTAAGTATTATTTGTATTAATGCGCTAAACAGTATTGAACGCAGTGAGACACACACAAGTATAAATATCGATATCGTACAGTGAACTTCGAGCTGCACACACACCATCGGGTCACATTTACTGTGGAACTCAGATGAACGAAAGCAGCTCTGGGTTTGTTAGAACTTCCACTGTTTCCCCAAGGCTCTTTAAACACTCAAGTGCGGAAATATTACAGTGATTTGTGCCACAGGTGTATTTTTATTCTTCTCTCACCTGTTCCAAAAACTATGAATATTTACACCCTGTATAAACTGTCTACATACATTTCATGGTGTTCCTGTAGTTTTTACTGTGTTTCCCCCTTTTTTGATCATACTCTGTGTTCTGGTCTTTCGGTAAGATGGTGTGTGAACATGGTGTGTGTGTGTGTTTGTGTGTTTGATACCTGTGCAGGTGGAACAGCTGAACCCGTCTATGGATTAATAAGAAAAGAGGCTGAACTGAAACCAGAAGTGACCGAAACCATACGCAGCATCACATGGAAGAAACAGAAGGACAAAATAGCCGAGTGGGACGGAAGTGATAAACCGGAATATTATGGCAGATGTTCGAAAGACCAGTGTGACCTGAGTCCCACAACTGGGGTGCTGGTAATGAAAGGGTTAAAACGAGAAGATGAATGGACATATTCTGCTGAAATAAATGGGAAAACATCTCAAGAGGAGTTTCTGGTGACTGTACTTGGTAAGTAGGGTTAAAGTTTAGCTTTATAATTTTATATCTATTATTCCAAAAAATGGAGGGGGGTGCGGTGGCGCAGTGGGTTGGACCGCAGTCCTGCTCTCCGGTGGGTCTGGGGTTCGAGTCCCGCTTGGGGTGCCTTGCGACAGACTGGCGTCCTGTCCTGGGTGTGTCCCCTCCCCCTCCGGCCTTACGCCCTGTGTTGCCGGGTAGGCTCCGGTTCCCCGTGACCCTGTATGGGACAAGCGGTTCTGAAAATGTGTGTGTATTTCAAAAAATGTGAAATGAGAAAGCAGTGATTTGTAAATGCTCTTTTACCCATATTTCACTGAAAAGAGGACAAGGACAAAATAATGTTGTGCCTCATACATTTAAAAAAATTGTAAATATAAGCTAATTCCACTTCTGATGCCTGCAGCATGTTCCAAAAAGCTGGGATAGACACCTGTTTACCTATGAAATGAGTGGGAAAAAAAAACCTGTTAGGAACTTTCCACAGGTGAACAGGTAACAGGTGACAGGTGACACTGCCATGACGGGGTATAACAGGAGAATTCATGAAAAGCTCCGTTGGTTACAAACAAGGATGAGTCGAGGCTCCACGCTTTGCGCTGCACTCGTGAGTGAATAGTTGAACAGTCTGGAACCAACATTTATCAACATACGATTGCGAGGGATTTAGGGATTTCGCCATCTGTTGTGAATAACCTCCCTAAAAGAGTCCGAGAATCCAGGGAAAACGGTCAAGGGCATAAAGGTCAAGATCGCGACATTGAAGGTCGGTGATGTTGGAGCCTTCGGGCTGCACCGCATCAGTTTGGGTCCGAAATGTGTCTGTAATGAATGTAACCACATGGGCTCAGGACTAGTTTGGAAAACCGTTGTCATAAACACAGTTTGTCGCAGCAAAGTGGTCTCGTGAGTTCGCCTTTCGGCTTGTTTTTGGAGAAAATGGACTTGGGGGAGGGGGCGCGGCGGCGCGGCAAGGTTTGAGCTGGGTCTGCTCTGCGGTGGTCTGGGGTTCGAGTCCTGCTTGGGGTGCCCTGCGATGGATTGGTGTCCCGTCCTGGGTGCGACCCCTCCCCCTCCAGCCCTGGCAGGCCGGGCTCTGGTTCACCGTGACCTTGCTTGGGACAAGCGGTTGTAGCCTCTGTGTGTGTGTGTGTGTGTGTGTGTGTGTGTGTGTGTGTGTGTGTGTGTGGGTGTGGGGACTTCATGTTCTCTGGGCCAAAAACAAAAAGGATCTCAATTTTTACCAAAGCCAAGTTGAAAATCCAGCTTCTGTCATGGTGTGTTGGTGAGTGTATATTTACCAAAATAAACGTTCATCAGTTTAAATTTTACATACCTTGTCTTTGAACTGTTTTCAGTTAAACATGGTTAAAGATCACTTATACTTAACAGTCACTGCTTTCTGTTTTTATTTGCATTTTAAATACTATCGCAACTTCCTTGGAGATGGGGTTGTGTAAGATTTTGGTTACTGATCTCCTTAGTACACATTTCTATAAACACACACTTGGACTGGAGACTCCACTGTGTTGCTGCTGCTGCAGGTGGTGTGTGTTGACCAGCAGGAGGCGCCGTTCACTGTAGAGCCAATGAAAGAGCAAAGTGGCAGAGTAGTGAAGGGGACACTGTACTCTAGAGAGTGTTGTTACTGTCCTCATTTTATTTTTATAGAATGCTCTTCTCACACAGGCAAGAGGAAAAAAAAAAAATCCTCTGGGGGTCCAAGTGCCAGTCGCTGCCCATCACTCACGGGCATTCTAGATTTAAAAAAACTTTTAATTCAATTTACAACTAATAATAACATTATATATAAATATTAACTGGAGAAGAAAACACAACAATCTCAGCATCAGTGAGACATTGAGTCTTTAGAGCCCCCGATTTGATCGCATCTATTTTTTGCCTTGTTTACCTGAGCAGATCTTTTCCTCTACAGATCCTGTGTCCAAACCTAGAGTGAGCAGAGACTGCAGTAAGACCCAGTGCTTCTTGGTCTGTGTGGGAGAGGAGACTAAACACACGAAATACTCCTGGAAAGAGAACGGAAAAACTACACCTGGAAACACCTTGACAGTTCAGATGAGTGGAGACCGGAGTAAAAGTTACACCTGTGTGTTCAGTAACCCTAAGAGTGAGGAGCACAGTGACCCTCTCACTCATATGGACTTATTTCCAGGTCAGTAGTTCAACAACATTGACTCTACAGTTAAAAAAAAAAAAAAAAAAACTAATTTCTCATCTGGGGACTTGATGACCTTCTCTAACTTTTGTTGACAGATGATCTCGAAATGAAAAGATAGAACGATTTGAAATATTAAAAGGTAGGATGATTTATCAGCGGGGGGGTGCGGTGGTGTAGTGGGCTGGACCGGGTAATGCTCTCTGGTGGCTCTGGGGTTCGAGTCCCCCTTGGGGTGCCTTGTGACAGACTGGCGTCCCGTCCTGGGTGTGTCCCCTTCCCCTCCAGCCTCACGCCCTGTGTTTCCGGGTTAGGCTCCGGCTCCCCGCGACCCTGTACGGGACAAGCGGCTCAGGCAGTGTGTGTGTGTATGTGATTTATCAGCTTTTACTGTCTGATAAATTATTTCTTCTAAAGGTTTTTCCACTGGACTGATTACAGTTGTCATCGTTGGAGTCGCTGAGATGCTGCTGCTTGTTCTCGTGGCTGTTACTGCAAGTTGTTGTCATAAAACAAGATGAAGATCATCAAAGCTCATTTTTAAAAACAGACAAATACGTTTTTCAATTAATAAACAGATACCATGACATGTAGGTTCAGGACCTGTATCTGTCACAGAGGTCTGTTGGTTGTACCTTCAGTCAAAGTGTCCCTCAGCAGAAGGTCATGTTGGACTAGAGCGACTGCTGAGAGCAGAAGCACAAAGAGTCCAGTTCCTCCAACAGCGTTTCATAGCTACACGTCACATCATTGTGTCCATTTCAATGCTTCTTCAGGGTTACGAGTGAATTCCTAGTTGATGGTCCTGCCTGTGAAGTTCTGCTCTCTGCTTCACGTCACACTTTCAGTGCCTGCTGTTGAACTTCTCTCATTGTCTCCAGGATAATATATCTGGCCTCAAGAATCCTGAGCAATAAAGAAAAAAGCTGTTTGTGTCCATGGGCTTCGATCTCTCTCTACTTCTTCTTCACAGGTGTGACATGATCACAAGTCTTTAACATGTGACCAGATACACCGCTGGGTTCACATGTAGAGCACAAACATGGCGATCCATGACCTTTAACCTCCAAGACACACCCCAGTTCCTGCTGCTGAACCGTCCTGTCTGTCTTCTTGTAAAGTTGACCATGTTTAAAAGTAAAACAGTGTAATTGTCTCTGGGGAAAAGTAAGAAACACTGAACTTTTCTGTCCTGTAAGTCAATGCTTGAAACTCATAAATGAGCCTTCAACTGCGCACATGCAAACGCACACGATGACTGTCGAAGAGTGTCGCCCCCTGGTGGTCATTGTGCGCATGCTGCAGACACTTTCACTTGTCATGCAGAAATTACCAGGAGGGAGGTAAATGCAAAGTGAAATTATCCTCCACCCTGTTCGTACCTCTGGCCAACAGTCTGATCAAATAATGACTCTGAGCGGAGTGTTAACTGTGTGGACTCCTCAATGCTTTTTCTGGAGTTTCTCGCCTCTCGGCATCTGGCTCTAACATCTGGCTCGCCGACAGGGCATGAGGGTTTTGAGCCGACTGGGACGGACGGTCGGATGGTCGGACGGTCGCGCCCACGCGCGAGAGGCCGCTCCGGCTTTGTTCTTGTTAACGATTCTTCCGCAGGTTCACCTACGGAAACCTTGTTACGACTTTTACTTCCTCTAGATAGTCAAGTTCGATCATCTTCTCGGCGCTCCGCCAGGGCCGTGGCCGACCCCGCCGGGGCCGATCCAAAGACCTCACTAAACCATCCAATCGGTAGTAGCGACGGGCGGTGTGTACAAAGGGCAGGGACTTAATCAACGCGAGCTTATGACCCGCACTTACTGGGAATTCCTCGTTCATGGGGAATAATTGCAATCCCCGATCCCAATCACGGTTGGGGTTCAGCGGGTTACCCGCGCCTGTCGGCGAAGGGTAGGCACACGTTGCTCCACTCAGTGTGACGCGCGTGCAGCCCCGGACATCTAAGGGCATCACAGACCTGTTATTGCTCAATCTCGTGTGGCTGAATTCCACTTGTCCCTCTAAGAAGTTGGCCGCCGACCGCTCGGGGCCCCGTAACTATTTAGCATGCGGGAGTCTCGTTCGTTATCGGAATTAACCAGACAAATCGCTCCACCAACTAAGAACGGCCATGCACCACCACCCACAGAATCGAGAAATAGCTATCAATCTCTCAATCCTTTCCGTGTCCGGGCCGGGCGAGGTTTCCCGTGTTGAGTCAAATTAAGCCGCAGGCTCCACTCCTGGTGGCGCCCTTCCATCAATTCCTTTGTTTCAGTTTTGCAACTATACTCGCCCCTGGAACCCAAACACTTTGGTTTCCTGGACGCTACCCAGCAGGTCATGGGAATAACGCCGCATGATCGCGGGTCGGCATCATTTACGGTCGGAACTACGAAGGTATCTGATTGTCTTCGAACCTCCGCACAAAGCACACACACACACTTTCAGAACTGCTTGTCCCATACGGGGTCGCAGGGGAACCGGAGCCTACCCGGCAACACAGGGCGTAAGGCCGGAGGGGGAGGGGACACACCCAGGACAGGACGCCAGTCCGTCGCAAGGCACCCCAAGCGGGACTCGAACCCCAGACCCACCGGAAAGCAGGACTGTGGTCCAACGCACTGCGCCACCGCACCCCCTAGACCAAAATATATGAATTGAAACCGAAAAATCTAAAGTGACCAGTAAATTTACAATGGGGAGGGGGGTCATGGGAAAGGAAATGGAGGTTCAGACAGTATACCTGAGATCCCTCCACTGAACACACTGGACGTTGTTCAAAATAAGGTGCTGGATTGTGACACCAGAAATGCTGATAAAAGGGCCCAGGGAGGCGTGAGTTTATGATATCTTAGCTCCATCATAACTAGTAGACGTTCTCTCTCAGGAAAGCCACCAGTTTCTCAAATCCTCCTTCCTCTGAGGGAAGCCCTCTCGAGTTCCCTCAACAAGCCCACCAGCCTAGCTGTCTGGACGCCCAGGGACAGGATGAACCGACCGGAATACCATCTCTGGAAGCTGCTTCTCCTGAGCCTGAGCACGAGCGTCCGCTGCGGTAAGAACAGCTCCATCTGGCCTCCAGGGCTGTGCTACGCGTGAACTGTACCGTGGTAAAGAGATACTTGTCAGGTTGTCTTTCGAAAACCTCGGCTCACCTCAAACCCCACAAGTCCAGTTGGGCTGTATGTCCATTGTGGGGGGGTTCACAGGAGACACTCTTTACAGCTGACATGTGCAGTGAGGGAGACTCTGTGGAATCCTGGGGATGACAATCAAGGTGGTCAGATCTCTTTTCTCCTGTTACACATTCTGGGGTTTTCTTTTGTCTCCTGTTGCCTTGTGTGCTGTTCTGACACTGAAAAACAAGTTAAAATATGTGACTGACCAGTGCAAGGATATAGTCCAATATGGTCAACCTGTTGGCAGAGTATTTCAGCAGTCAATTGTGCTAGAATTAAATGTGTGGACTAGCTTTTCTGCATCTTGCCTTAATAAAAGACACTATCACTTGTCTTTCTCAACTGGTGGAATCAAGACTTAAATAGCGTAGCGACGTGAAAAGAAAAAGATTCAGGTTATTAGGCAAAAAAAAAAAAAAAAAAACTCTCCGGTTTTTAACACAGTCGGCAGTTAAATTTTTGACCTGGAAAGTTTAGAAATGTGAGTTGAGAGATGTAATCAGTCCGTGGTTTTCAGCATCCCCAACTACCACGAATACTTCAGTTTTTCCTGTGCTGAGATAAAAGTTCACTGCTCATCCATTGCTGTAATTTGATGAAGCAATTAGATAAACACAAAGCAAGTGAGGACTCATTAGATCTAATGGATATACAGAGCTGAGTGTCATCAACACAGAGATGAAAACTAATATTATGTTTTGAAATAATTTGCCCCAATGGTAGCTGATGGAGTGAGAACTTTAACGGATCCAAAACTGAACCTTGCGGTACGCATTATCTGTTCTTATCTGGTCAAAAAAAAAAAAAAAAAAAACAAGAAGAAGCACGATCACAAAATTTTTGCAGAAACTGTTGATTATTTGATAAAGGCAGAGCAGATCTGCCTGCAGAAAGTGCCTTCGTTGTTTTTTTCAACACTTTCAGCCAATACTACACGGTAAACACCTTTAAATAGAACAGTTTAGTCTCCATTTACGTTCAGTTTCTGAGATTCTACTTCTGTTTTCTTATAGTTCCAAAAGTTTATAGTTCTAGTTTTTTATAGCTCTAATTATGTTTGTTTTGGATGAAACCATGGATTGTTTCATTGTGTTATACAACTGGGTTATAATCCACAGTAAGCTGGATTAATATTTACCTTTTTGTATAACATTTAATTTCCTCACCATCTCAAATTTGATAAAATTATTATCATCTAGCTGTCACACTGTTCTTCTTCTAGTCATAACAAGTGACACCAGCAGGTTGAGATCAAAAGCTAGTAGATAATCTGAAATCATTTCATTTAGTGGGTTTACTGTTAACACCTGCACTATAAGCAATGATAACGTGGAGTATATTTTAATGAGAACGTGCTGGACCTTCCACAACTTGGGTAAATCCTACAGAATTTAACAGAGCCATGAAACATTGGCAATGCTTTGGTAAGTCAAACCCAACTCGTCCTGCGGTATTCTGTATCGGCTCAGGAGGGTTGATAGCAGAGGCTGGAAGGCCAGACAGGAGAGAGTTGCAGCATCCAGGCGGTGTCACTGCCCCGGATCGTGCGCCTGATGACCGTGAAATTGACGACCACAGACTATAAAAGCAGCTGGTCAGACGCACTTGGGCGTGGAAGCTCAACATGAAAAGATGCACTCCTCGTCTGCCCTCCAAGACTTCTACGTTCTGAGACTGTGAATATGACTCCTGTGTTCCAGAAATAAAAGCACCTGCATCTGAGTCCGTCTGCCTGGTTTCCTGCGTTTGCCACCACAGGTGGGATATCACCATGGTCTTGACCAGGAGTTGTGTAGAATCTGTTTAGATCAGGATAGCGATATGCACAATGACACTGTGTCCTGGTCTCTCAGTGAAGATAAGGATGTGTGGTCATGGTGTGTGTGTCTGTGCGTTTCATACCTGTACAGGGGGAACAGCTGAACAGGTCTATGGATTAATAGGAAAAGAGGTTCAACTGGATCCAAACGTGACTGAGGCCATCAGCAGCATCACGTGGAAGAAAAGCAACACTGGAATATTTGAGGGGGGTAGGAGTCATAACACGGTTTATTATAGCAGATGTCTGTTTCAGAACTTCTGTGAGGAGAATATCACCACTGGGGTGCTGATATTGAAAGGGTTAAGACGAGAGCACGAAGGACGATACTCTGCTGAAATAAACAAAGGACCTGCAAAGGAATTTCAGCTCATCGTACTCAGTAAGTGGATTTCAAGTCCAGTGAATTCTGTTAGAATTTGTGTTTTAAGTACATGATTTAGAGATGAATAAATAGAGAAACGCAGTTTACCCAACGAGGGGGTGTGGTGGTGTGGTGGTGCACCAGCTTTGACCAGGTCCTGCTCTCCGGTGGGTCTGGGGTTCGAATCCTACTTGGGGTGCCTTGCAACGGACCGGCGTCCCATCCTGGGTGTGTTCCCTCCCCCTCCAGCCTTGCACCCTATGTTGCTGGGTTAGGCTTCAGTTCGCTGCGACCCTGCTTGGGGCAAGTGGTCTCAGACAATGTGTGTGAGTTTACACAACATGAACTTTTACCGTGTGGTTTGGGAATAATGTGACTCCACTGTGAAAATTCAAACAACACATTCACGGTGTAGTGTTTAATTTTCATTGACTGTATCACAGTGAAATAATGTGGATGAAAGTGACAAGAGAGTGAAGAAGGGCTCTGGTGTCCAAGTGGAGATCCTACAAAGCTCTTTCAGAGACACTGGGGCTGCAACGTACCGATTGTTTTAGTAATCAAGTACTCTAGTGATTATACTGATGATAATTTCAGTAACTGGATAAGGAAAATACTTATACTATATTTTATTAAACAGCAATAAAAAATTTGGAGCAGAGGAAAAATGATAGCAAGTGGCATATTTAAATAGAGGAAAACTACAAGCGAAAGTGAAACTAAACCTGTGCAGCCTTCAAAGGCCACATTAATATCCTTTGGCCCCTCCTGGGTCATAGGCCACCGAGAAGAGCTCTCCAGGCATCTGTCAACTTGTCTCCAGGTGTATCCCATCTCCTTCGTGTAAACTTCACCATAGCGGTCCAAAGCCTGGATGCAAAAGGAGGAGGGTTGGGTGTGGGGTTAGCAGCTCCTCCCTGTAAAAACCTGCAATGCTACAGAAACAAAAATCATAACTTACTGTTGTGAAATTTAAGTTCACATCAGGAATAATGTGCACCTTGGAAGACCATGGGGTTTCAATGAGCAATGTTTCTTGGAGCACTTTTTGGCCTTTATAGAAGGCAAAAGGTCAAGAAGGTTATAGACCAAGGAAAGGTGCGTGACTGTCACCAGCTGGCCTGAGTGTGGAGGGGAGAAACTGGGGGTGAACGCTCAACTCTCGGAAGAAGATCAAGTTCCTTCATCTCCTGACCTACGTGGTCACATCACGTCAACAGCGTCAACTCTTGGCGTAGGAGGGATTACCATCGGTGCGCTCTGTTGTTTGCTGTTCACACTGATGGGCACCACGATAATGAAAGGCACATATAAAAAATATATATAGATATGTGTGCAAATGGAATGAGTTCCTGAAAAAGAAAATTAAGACAAGTTTCTCATTTTCTTTAAGGACACTTCAGTATGTTTGTTTCTTACAGATCCTGTGTCCAAACCCATTGTGACCACGTCCTGCAACGAGACCCAGTGCATCCTGACCTGTGTGGGAGAGGAGACTAAACACACCAAATACTCCTGGAAAGAGAACAATGAAACTGTAAAGGAGGGAAACACCTTGATGGTGGAGAAGAGTGGAGAGCAGAGTAAAAGTTACACCTGTGTGTTCAGTAACCCTAAGAGTGAGGAGCACAGTGACCCTCTCACTGAGATGGACTTATTTCCAGGTCAGTGGTTCAACAACATTGACTCGACAGCTTTAAAAAAAAAAGAAAAACTAATTTCTCATCTTGGGACTTGATGACCTTCTCTAACTTTTGTTGACAGATGATCTCGAAATTAAAATATAGAATGATTTGAAATATTAAAAGGTAGGATGATTTATCAGCTTTTACTGTCTGAAATTATTTCTTCTAAAGGTTTTTCCACTGGACTGATTACAGTTGTCATCGTTGGAGTCTCTGAGATGCTGCTGCTTGTTCTCGTGGCTGTTACTGCAAGTTGTTGTCATAAAACAAGATGAAGATCATCAAAGCTCATTTTTAAAAACAGACAAATACGTTTTTCAATTAATAAACAGATACCATGACATGTAGGTTCAGGACCTGTATCTGTCACAGAGGTCTGTTGGTTGTACCTTCAGTCAAAGTGTCCCTCAGCAGAAGGTCATGTTGGACTAGAGCGACTGCTGAGAGCAGAAGCACAAAGAGTCCAGTTCCTCCAACAGCGTTTCATAGCTACACGTCACATCATTGTGTCCATTTCAATGCTTCTTCAGGGTTACGAGTGAATTCCTAGTTGATGGTCCTGCCTGTGAAGTTCTGCTCTCTGCTTCACGTCACACTTTCAGTGCCTGCTGTTGAACTTCTCTCATTGTCTCCAGGATAATATATCTGGCCTCAAGAATCCTGAGCAATAAAGAAAAAAGCTGTTTGTGTCCATGGGCTTCGATCTCTCTCTACTTCTTCTTCACAGGTGTGACATGATCACAAGTCTTTAACATGTGACCAGATACACCGCTGGGTTCACATGTAGAGCACAAACATGGCGATCCATGACCTTTAACCTCCAAGACACACCCCAGTTCCTGCTGCTGAACCGTCCTGTCTGTCTTCTTGTAAAGTTGACCATGTTTAACAGTAAAACAGTAAGAAACACTGAATGCTTCTGTCCTGTAAGTCAATGTTTAAAGCTCAATTTCAGCTTCTGTCTCTCTCACACACACACACACACACACACACACACACACACACACACACACACACACACACACACACGATGACCATTGAAAAGCGAATGTTACCCCCTGCTGGTCATTGAGAGCATCGCCATGCAGGTCAGACAGTCCAGTGGAAGAAAGGCAAAGGATATGTGGAGAAAATGTGAGCAGGGTGCAGATTCCTGACCATAAAACCAGTGAATACAGACACTTTTACTTGTCATGCAGAAATTACCAGGAGGGGGGTAAATACAAAGTGGAATTTCCCTCCACCCTGTTCGTATCCCTGGCCGACAGTCTGATCAAATAGTGACTCTGAGCCAAGCGGAGGAAGTTGCGGGGGACCCCAGTAGGACCAGCAGGAAAGAAAATAGATGGATGGATGGAGAAAATGGTCAAATGTGTAAGAAGTTTGGGATAAACATCCAGGAGAAGTTTGTGAAGGAGCTGTGGGGGGAGGGGGTCCTGGTCCAGAGGAGTAGCGGCGAGGGTACGAGGACACGCCCCCAACAGAGGAAGCCCCTCGCTCGCTTGCTCGCCCACCCACTTTTACTGAACTCAAGGAGCAGCCGGAGAACAGCTGGGAGAGAAATATTAACGGCCGCCTCTGCTCAGAACCCCTCAGTGAACCAAATACGGAGAACAGCGGGGTGTTGGATCAGGGCCAAGGTGGAGTTTTGGCTCCTCCCATCTGTTTTGGCAGCAACCTCCTGTTGGACAATCTTGGTCAATGATCACCCCAGAAACACACGCAGAGAAAGAGAGAGAGAGAGAAACAGCCAAATATTCAGTTTAAAAACTGTGTTTATAAACTTTAAAACAGTAAAAACTTCAGGTAGATGATAAAAACAAAGAGTTCAGCCTTTCTAATAAAAAGTTTGGCACCGGAGGCATCCAGGGTCAGCAGGTCGCTTACACATGAGCTACATTCCGAGGGACTGTGTGTGTGTGTGTGTGTGTGTGTAAGGAGGACGGAATGTGCGGACGGACACGCACGCAAAAAAGTCGGCTATGCACTGCAGGCCTCACTTCACTCCAGCAGGTAACACTGTAAATCTAAAGTTCTTTCACCACACAGGAGATGAAGGACAGATGATGACGGATCACACTGGGCCACATGAGGAGTTTCAGACCTTCAGACCTGGACTCCTCTACAAGTGTCACATGGAACAGGAGAGATTGGAGGGGTTCCTAGGGAACCAGCACTCCTGGAGCTATGGGATCAGCTGGCAGCGTTTTCCATATTCACCTGGAACTGGACCAGCAGGAGGATCAGCAGGACCAGGACATCTCACAGGGAACGTGGTACTGAAGAGACCGGCATCACCAGCCTCAGTGAATTCATGAGCTCATATCATCTCTGCCATCATCTCTCCTTCCATCCCCCTCATCATCTCCTCATCATCTCCAAATTCCTCCGAGCCCCATGTCAGCTTCAGTGGTGTGTTTCACAGTCATAAGATCTAGGTGTCAAACAGCCGTTTGGTCAGAGGAGCCACTTTCCGTCCAGCAGTTCCTGAGTTGAGACCCGTTGCTCCGACTGCTCTTCGCTCAGCGGGCGCGACAGTGCAGCAGATGCCCCGCCCTGCTCCCGGGCTCCGGTCCGCCGTCGGCTGTGCGGAGGGGTTCCGGTCGGCGTGGGCGAGGCCGAGGGGGTGCTCCTCACTCCATGTCCTGGACCATCAGGTGGTTGCGGGAGCGGCGAGGCACCAGCGCGACCTTTCGGCACCAGCAGTGGGCGCAAGCGAAGCCCACCAAGAGGGAGAAGAGGCCCACGATGAGGGCGGCACCTGCCCCGTACAGCAGGGGCATCTTCATGGAGTCCCACACTGGAACCGCACACAGAGGGACATGTCAGGTCTCTCTCTCTCTCTCTCACACACACACACACACACACACACACACACACACACACACACACAAAACTGGTCTCACACTTGAACCTCTGTCAAATCGTGCCGAGGGCATACTGACATGCGAAGCGGACTGTGAGGAAGACCGTGGTCGAGGAGAGGTCCTGACCGCGGGTCCAGGTCCCCGCTGAGGAGCGCATCCAGGGTGCGGCGCGGCACCGGTACTCGCCGGCATCCGTGTCCTGCGTGTTGTGAATGCTGAGTCTGAAGACCTGCGACGAGACGCGTTCCAGGCTGCAGTCGCTGCTGCTGTTCCTGGGGCTCTTCTTCACGACGCCCCAGCGGTCCATACTGGCCAGCAGGGCGGCGCCACCATCCACTCGAAAGTGGTTCTGGTACCACTGCACCTCGTAGAAAATGTCACCTGCAGGAGGCGGAGACACAAATCGGCGTCGCGGTGAGCCTGACGCTTACCTTCCGGAACGTTCCCACGTTAGGAGAAGGTCTGTTCATAATCAGGTTTGTTTGTAACTCCAGTCACTTACCACAAATTCACAATTAGTAAACAGTTAATGATGACGATGTCCCTCGACTTATTTATAGGTTAGATACTCCAAACATCTGATATACAGTTTTAATAAAAAAAGAGATTTTTTTTGTAACTTTTTCAGATTTAAGCTGCATTAAAATTGCAACAAGTTTAAAATAATGAATCTCCACAGACTCCAGTTCAACACTAGTGACTGATTCATCCCGCAAACATCTACCAAGTCCCTCATCTCCCAACACCTGGGAACAGGAGACGAGAGCTGTAAACACTGCGGAACTGAGGCGAGTCCTGTTGGCTTGAGGGATAAACACAATCTGGTAAATAACATACATACATAAACAGTGTGTTGTATCAATGCCCTAAATCATGTGGTCTCTTGTTCTCTTCTGATTCTTCCCACTCAGGAAGAGACTCCAGCAGAGGCAGTGATTTCACCGTAAAAACACCACAAGTGCAGCAATCCTGCGAGAGGCCACCGGGCGGCGCTAAACCACGACCGCCAACTCCACCGTATCGGCCAGAAGCCCAGAGAGGAGCAGCCTCCGGCCATCCACCACGCGGGTTCGACAGCAGCGCCCTGGGGGAGGGTGGAGGTCAGCGAGCAAGTCGTGACCCAGAGCACGAACCCCCCAGCGTAATACAGAGGAGCGCGGCGAGTGAGACGAGGAGGGTGCGGAGGACCGTAACGGAGAGCACGTAGCTGGGACGTTTCGCTCGGAAGAAGGACCGGTTCCACCACATCAGACCCAACGGCTCTGCAGCGACCGCGGAAATTTCACCGTTACTACAGCGTACCTCATTTTACCACGGCTCAACAAGAACAAGTGACCGGGTTCGGGGCTGATGTGTAATATCGTTAAATTGGAGGTGTCGCCCGAGGACTGTTTTCGGTTTGTTTTTGTTGTTAACTGAACTTGAGTTCAAGGAATATCAGCGATCATAGAAGTTCAAACACGTCTCTTAGTTCTACAGTAAAATTACAGTAATTATTTCAGTTATTTCACAGTCTAGTAGATATTAATTGATCCATTAATGATTCATTCATTCTCCTTCCTCCGTGGTTCACTGGACAGCAGGGGGCGCAGTGGTTTCAGCCTCCATCTTCGACCTTCAAGGACCCAGGTTTGAACCCCACCTCCTCCTGAAGTCCCTTTTATAAAGGTATTTTCCCTGAACTGATACAGTAAGAATAACCGTGCAGTATAGGTGGTAAATCAGTGTAAATACATTCAGCAACTGGAATGTGCTTCAATATTAAATTTTTTTATACAGAATTAAATGGTGTAAAAAAATGTTTTTCAACCAATGAAAATATGGTATGAAAACTGCTTTCTTCTCATAATGTGTTTGGTTAAAATGATTAAACTGACACCTTTGTACAAAGTGACATTTGTTGGATAATCAACTGATTTTCCCTTTTATACAGGTAGGCAATGTTTACTGTATCAGTTCAGGGTTAAGTACCTTGATCCAAGGTGGGATTTGAACCAACAGCCTTCAGGCTCAAAGCGACAGCACTAACCACTGCGCCACCTGCTCTGAACCTTTCAATCAGATCCTGAATCATTTCAGATTCATTCAGAGCTCAGCTGGAGCAAAAACATATTAATAAACACCATATTCAGGGTCCGCGAGGCATCGGGCTGCGAACCACTGATGTACTGGTCCCACCTCCCCCGTTAGCCTGGTAATGAGCTCCAGGGAGGTGGGAGGAACACGCAGTGATCTGACTGGACTACTGACCCCCCCCGAGGCTGTTCTAATGAAACACTTCCGAGCACCACTCAAATCACCACCGCCCCCCCATCTCCCAGCATCCCCCGCTGACGAGGAGCCGAGTCGACGGCGTCGGGTCGCGTTCGCTGCGACCAAAGAGGCTTCGGACCACGGAGTCGCTCTCGGAGAGCAACCTTTCGGCTCCCGTTTCCATGGAAACGTCGAGAGGCATCTCTCAGCAGCACCTTCAGCTCGAGCAGGAAGAGCAGCAAACGAGGAGACGGGACAAAGAGGACAGGCGGGGAGGGACGGCGGGGCAGCGCTTAGAGCTGCTGCCTTTACACTCAGCAGAGCTGGGTTTGAATCCCACCTCCAGCTGTAGTAAGCTTAGGCAAGGCGCTTACCCAGAACTGATATGGTGAAAGTTACCCTGCTACATAAATGGAGGAAAAGTATCAGCTAACTGAGCAAATATAAATGTGAGTTTACTGGAAACACAGCAGTGACATCCAGATCCATAAATCTGTGGTAATCATAGTAAACCATAGTAAAATCATGAGTTACCGAGAGCAGAGATGCAGCTGGAGGTGTTTATCAGAGCAGGCCTGCTGGAAACCCTGCTGTACCAGGACCCTCCTGTCAGTGCGTGCGTGTGCGCACGCACACACACGCACACACACACGCACACACACACGCACACACACACACGCTGCAGATCCAGCCCAGCTGCTCCGAGTCACATCCATGGCGCAGATCCGCAGTCGAACCCGGACTGTCCGCGAGAACCTCAGCGCTGATGTTTCACATTTCTCGGAATTCTGAGCCTATAAACACTCGCAGCTACGTAAACATGCACACGCACATCCTGCGAGTGTTCTTGCTGGAGCACTAATGAAATCCTGTGTAATTCCACGCTGTCGCTAGAAGCGGTGTGTGTGTGTACGGACTTGTTTCTGTGACGACACGCACACGCACGCACACACACCTCCCCCTTGACTGAACCTGAGCAGCCAGTATACAACACAGCCTTCACCAGAGACCAGAAGGTTCCAGGTGACACACACAGCCACACACACACACCTGTTCAGGATGAGTGCCGTGGGAAAGTGACGCAAACCCACAGATACACCCGAGTCACACCCGAGGCACCTGCGGGCAGGTGTACCGGCGCCGTTGTGCGCCCCGGCGCCGCTCGTCCCCGCGTCTCTGGAAGTCGTGCGCCGACCACATGTATCACAGAACGTGTGTCCCTCGACCGGAGGGACTCGTCTTTTCCTGCCTTCTTGAATCTAAAAACGCTCCGCATTATTTATTAATTCATTTATTTATTAATTGGAGGCAAATTTTCTCCAAAGCGATGAACAAGACTGAGCTGCTCACAGGGAAAACATAATTTTGGAGATCAGGAACATTTTTACACATGATGTATTCAACATACAGAACACCAACAATGTTTCAGCAAATGGTGAACGAGGTGCTGTGAATAAATAATATTAAATTACAAGTAATAGAAAATAAATAATATTCAACCAGTGCAAAAGTACAGAATAATCGTTTACAGGGGGTGTATATTAATATCTCTCTAATATGGGCACAGAGGTGGAAACAGCATCAAGAATAAACGTCAGTGCGTTTAGCTGCATTATGTCCATTCGTGTCCAGATATGAATTATTACGGTCAGATCACACGTTAATTTTTATTCGGCTACTTTTTGCCTTGTGTGGCGTTACCCACTTATACAGCGCGGTAAATTTTACTTTATGAGTTCAGTGTATCCCGTCCTGGGTGTGTCCCCTCCCCCTCCGGCCTTACGCCCTGTGTTACCGGGTAGGCTCCGGTTCCCCGCGACCCCTTGAAGGGGGTGCGGTGGCGCGGTGGTGCAGTGGGTTGGACCACAGTCCTCCTCTCCGGTGGGTCTGGGGTTCGAATCCCGCTTGGGGTGCCTTGCGACGGACTGGCGTCCCGTCCTGGGTGTGTCCCCTCCCCCTCCGGCCTTACGCCCTGTGTTACCGGGTTAGGCTCCGGTTCCCCGTGACCCCGTATGGGACAAGCGGTTCTGAAGATGTGTGTGTGTGTGTGTGTGTGTGAGTTCAGTGTAGCAAGCCCAACCCCCGGGAGACAGAGCCGAGGATACACGTTCCCCGAGGCCGTGCCTTGATGGCGCAGAGAATGGCTGAACTTTCACTTTTACACTTATTTGGCACCGCTTAGCTCCATAGCAACACACACTTCAGCCACACACACACACACACACACACACACACACACACACACACACACACACTTTCAGAACCGCTAGTCCCTTACTGGGTCACGGGGAACCGGAGCCTAACCCGGCAACACAGGGCGTAAGGCCGGAGGGGGAGGGGACACACCCAGGACGGGACGCCAGTCCGTCGCAAGGCACCCCAAGCGGGATTCGAACCCCAGACCCACCGGAGAGGAGGACTGCGGTCCAACCCACTGCGCCACCGCACCCCCTACAGCCAGTCATCTCAATTTGAATGAATGAATGAATGAATGAATGAATGAATGAATGAATGAATCTTTATTACCTTTTATTAACTCCAGAGTGAAAGGGCACAACGGATTTCATTCAGGAGCAAATTCCTGCTGCTTAGGGGTCTGGAACATCCAAATAAGTGGACTTATTACTCTGGCTGAGGCCTGCTCTGGAAACTAAATGGAGGGGAGCTGTCATGTGCCACGTGGAACCCGGGACCAAGTCACAGCAGAGTGGGCGTGGCATCTGCGCAGCCTAGCCAATCACAATGGCTGCTGGTCATCAGAAAACCATGAAGCAATCGCCATAGAGTTGCTCCGCCACAACCAAAGTCCATCTTGGTGACAACATACATGGGAAGCCTCCGTAGTCCCCTGTGTCCCTCAGAGCTGCTGAATCTCTCCAAACACTGAAGAAGGGTCTAGAACCCATCTCTTTGAGAGCCACTTCGCTCGTGATCTCCTGACAGCTCCATCAAGGAGTCTAACACCATCTGCTATGATTAACTGTGTATTTGCTGTTTGAAAGTCACTTCTATAGGAGCTACCGGAGGGATGTGAACCAGAAACATGGTGGTGTCACACACACAAGTTCTATAATCCAGTGTCTGTGACTAAAGCTTTTTTTCCTGTTGCCGATGCATTTTTTGTACTCTGCTTTACATGCCTTTGGAAAAATGTATATGAATAAATGTGGACTTGACTTCAGCACAAAGTAAAGTCCCGGTAAAGTTACCGCACTCCACAAGTGTAAGCCCATCTCTTCCAAGGAACTAGAAACATGTGAAACAGCTGCGAGATGTGAAACACACTGCAATGAGAAGGCCTTCACAGAAGATACTCCAGGGTATCAAAAGAGTTTGAACAGTGATGTTTTGTTTTTTGGGGGAGTCATTGTCTCAAACGAGGGGCGGTGTACTTGCCTGCATTAGGTGTGGACCCCGACACCGCCAGGATGCAGTCCATCTTGGTGGTCTCCCCAGGGTAGATACTGGTTGTGTCAGCATGGATGGAAATGTTGAACGTGGGACCTGGACAGAAGGGACATGGGAGTCAGAGGTTTCAACAGTAAACAATTGGGGGGGTGTATGGACAGCAGGACAAGCAGAACGTGCTGTGAAACACTATGAGCGTCAAAGCTAACATGGGGATTAACATGGTGCCTTGGGAGTATCGATAGTGTCCAACACCGCTCCAGCAGGGCGAGCAGGAAGTGGACATCGGAGAACCCTGGGACAAATGTTGTAGTGTCCAAAGACAGGGCTGGAGGAGTGTGTCCTCAGCGGGAGGAGCTAGGGCTCCCGAGCTGTATCACCTGTCCAACTGTCCACCAGCAGAAAGTTACCTGTGTGGACGAAGGCAATCTGGACTTTGTTGGACTCTGAGCTGACAGCTTTAGTCCAGTTCCTGCTTGCGTCACGTGTCCAGGCCGTCACGGCGCAGGAGTAGAACCCGCGGTCCGACACCTGCACCCCATAGAGGCGGAAGCGGAACTCGGCCGGCCCGCTCTTCTCCAGAACCGCGCTGTCTCGCCTCTCCTGGTCGCCCCCGTCCTCCGGCTGCACGACCAGGTCGGGGCCCAGGGACACGATCCGGCGGGTCTTGCTCCTCACTGACTGCTCCATCTGAACGTGAACCGAGTAACTGGGCTCCTGCAGGTTCTCTGCGATGACCCGACAGCTCATCTCAAACGTGGCCCCGGCTGACGAGGCCTCCCTCAGTCTGTAAGCGACGACTCCGAGCCTCGGCTCTGCGGGAGGAAAAGAGCGGGAGACGTTACCGTGGGACACGACCGCAGGGACAAATTGAGACAAACGCCAGCAGCTCGACCAACTAAGGTCTCAGTTACAAGCTGTCAAAGATGCAAACATGTTCCAGCTCCGTTATTTATGCTTTTACTGCCTTTTACACTCATCTCTTTTCCAACACCGCAGCCTGCAGTGGAGCGGATGTGACCTGCAGTTGCGTGACAAGCCCACAGGTGGCAGCAAAGAGCAAAGAAACAGTACAGCAGTACAGTGCGGTAGAATACCGTACCGCCGCAATTCAACTCACTTCCACAATGTTTACTGCTCCTGTCTGCTGTTCCTGAGCATCGCTGATCAATAACATGTGGAACGTTGCGCGTATTTATGGCGTGAATTGACGAAGAGTCGATACCGAAGAGCAGCGATGACGCGTTTTTATTTTTAGCAGTTTTAAATAGTTTAAATTTTTTCGATGCAGCTCAAAACGTCATGAAAAGTATTAAAAGTCTTGCAAAGCATTTTTACCGAACGCTGTTGTAGCTGAGAGCGCCAGAGTTGAGCGAGCGAATGAACGGAGGGGTGTCCGTTTCCATTTATCCGACACTTGCGCTGATTCACCCACTTATACAACAGGGTAATTTTTACTGGAGAAATTGTGGGAAAGTACCTTGATCAAGGGAAGTACAGCTCGCATCTCCAAGCGCTACACCCCCTACTGGCCCCACAGGTATCATTAAGCTTTTCTTAATTGTCACTTCTTGATAAGAGAGACCTTGGAGTTACAAAGCAAACAAGTTAGAAACAAGCTTTCGAAGCGGCGTTGTCTGAATGTTCTGGAAACATCACACAGCGCTCACTGCAACACCAAGGGAGGGATTGTGGGTAGTGTCCAGATAGCATAGCTCACCTGGTCTCGGTCTCCTGCGGTCCACTTGCTGGTAAAAGTGACTCTGGAACAACAAACTACTGAAATTAAATACACGCTTTCGGTCTCGGTTGCGTTTTAAGAGGCGGAACCCAAAGACGCCCCGACTCGGCTCGGGGTGCGAACTGGACTGAACTGGACTGAATTCCTGCCTCGGTGGGTCCAGGTAGGTGGCGCCAAAAACACCGGCCCCCTAGTGAGTCCCTCAAAGCTGAACTGAATCACCTGTGAGACATTGCGGAATGTGTAACAAATCGGTAACGATGTCAGAGACTCATCGGTGAACTCAGCAGATCATCAGTTAATCATCACCACAGACCCCTTCAGGCTTCTTTGTAGGTTATTTGTTTTCTTTGTGGGGCTGGACCGGGGGGCGGGAGGGCCTTACATAACAGCACAGCCACATTCCGTCAGCTCGTTCCATCGGTGTGGGGGGTCAGCGGCACCGGTTGGCTACGGGTCGCATCTAAGTGCGGTCTTGTGAGCGCGGTCACTACAGCGAGCCTTAGTGAAGAGGGTCCAGAAATGCCGTCCTCGCCCGTGTGCAGTGTTAATGGGAAAGGTGGATTGTACCACGTTTTACCAGGAAAAGCCAACAGCGGTGGACAGACGTGGATGAGAACTCTTACTTTTGACTTCCCAGTGGACCGTGAGGTTGTTGGAGCGGACCTCCTGGCTCCTGACCCATCCCCCGTCCCGTGAACGGGTCCAGGTGGAGACGGCGCAGAGGAACGCGCCCTGGTCCGACTCCCACATGTGCAGGAAACGCAGCCTGAAGGTGAGGGACTTGACCCTGGACAGCGAAATGAGTCCGCTCTCCACCCGGGGGCGGTAGTCGTCCCACACCACGAGTTCCCCCCGCTCGTCCAGCGCAGCCACGGGCCGGGCGGTCCTGACCGGGTCGGAGCCGGTGCCGTGGAGCCAGGTGACCCCCAGGCGGCCGTCTTGCAGGAGCGGAGCACCGGTCACGCGACACGCCAGCTCCGCGGGGTCTCCGGAGAACCGCGGGGTGACCAGGTCACTCAAGGTCACTGTGAAATTGGGCTCTGTGGGAAGGGGGTTGGGGGGACAGACACGTGTTGAAAGATGACGAGTCCGTGCTCTGCAGGGGGAGTTAGGGCGACGGAAACCTGCATTTACAGCGCTCTGCCTGTTGGGGGAGCTACAACCCACCCTCTGGGGACACTTTTGGAGGTCCCTACACATTCACCATCTCCCCCCAGAACTGAACCTTCTTCACAGTGACCCAAAGGTGTCCAAGGTGAGACCAAGGAGTCAAGATCAAGAGACTATGTAGGTAAGAGACCCATAAGGCCTCTCCGGGCAGGAGGGGGCGCCCTCTTCCCGTCTCTGTCCCTCTTTCGCTAGGGGACGTCTCCAGCGGCCGCTTTCCTCACGTCGCCCCGCAACACCCATCTCACTGTGTTTTCTTGGCAAATATCATGACGAAGGACACGTACGGAAAGCTAACTGATCCCCCACTCGCATCCATCACGCCTGGTGGTGGCGCCGCTCCTCCCCGCTGTCCCTTGCGGCCCTTAGATCCTCTTACTCTGCAAACAGCACGGGTGGAGATGAGAACACGTCTCCTCAACCAGCTTCATTAAAAGTCCACCCTGACTGGCAGGACGGAAAACACAGAGACAGAGTCCCGGCGAAAAGCCTCTCCTGACGCCACGGCAACGGCACCGTTTCAGACGACTCTTTATGTGGACAAGAGTGGAAGGAATGTGAAGGGTGCGGCAGAATAGGCACTGCCGGGGCCGCCTCAGGGGAGCATCTCGAGGATCGTCTCAAGGACTATTATGGGGACCATCTCAGGGATCATATTAAGGACTTTCTGAAGGACCACCTTAGGGATCGTCTTATGGATCATCTCAAAGATCACATCAGGGACCGTGTCAGGGTCTGTCTCGAGAAACATCTTGGTATCTGTTTCAGACATCATCTAAAGCACCATCTCAGCAGCATTCTCATGGACTGTCTCACTGATCATTTAGGGATCTCCCTCAGGCTCAAGAATCATCTCAAGAACCATCCAAGAGTCCACCTTAGGGATCACTTCAACCATTTCATTTCATATCTCATGGTCTGTCTCATGAACCGTCTAGTTAGAGCTTACACAGCATCTCCTCAGGGGTTTATCTCACTCGACACCATGTACCAAACTGTGACCGCAACACCACGGCACACGACCTTTTCTGCTCAAATAACCACAGACAATGACACACTTCACACACACACTAAACAAACTTTGTTTCTTTAACAAAAGGAGAATTTAAAACATCTAGAAGTGAAAAGCAGTCTGACCAGATCAGCAGCTCAACACCACCTTCAGAGCAAACCACCTTCTGCTTTTCTGATAATCTGCCAGTATGGTGTAAACACGGTAAAGTAGATAACTCAATTACTCAGGCATCACGTTCAGGCAAGAATGTGCACAATGGCAACAAACCAGATGGAAAGGAGATCTTTTAGTGTCCAGAGAAGAGTCCCGAAAGGTCCCGCCTTGAGAGGAACCGACCCACGTCGCTGGCATCTACTTTTATTAATTCAGTTGGCACACACACACACACACACACACACACACAGTTTCAGAACCGCTTGTCCCATACGGGGTCACGGGGAACCGGAGCCTACCCGGCAACACAGGGCGTAAGGCCGGAGGGGGACACACCCAGGACGGGACGCCAGTCCATCGCAAGGCACCCCAAGCGGGACTCGAACCCCAGACCCACTGGAGAGGAGGACTGTGGTCCAACCCACTGCGCCACTGCGCCACCGCACCCCCTAATTCAGTTGGCACTCTTCTCCAAAGCAGGATTACAGTGATTTACCCTGCTATATAGCATGGTAGCTACTACTTTATCACTTCATGGAAAATACCTCGATCATGGGTTCTACAGCAGGGGGTGGGATTTGAATTGGGGTCCTTCATGCTCCAACCACTGCGCCTCCTGCTGCCCACACTGGGCTCACTGAGCCATTAGCCCAGTTCCAGTGATGGATGAAGGTCTCCTCAGAGCCCCAGGAGCACCGGAGGTTCAGCTTCCTCAACCATTAATGGTTTTTATGAGTCTTCGTAAAATCAAGAATCGGACCAGTGGCTCCAATCCTTCCCAACCTTCCCGGTTCCAAGGAATAAAGCAGAAAAGAAAACCGTAGAGACCACAGAGGGACGGAGATTCACTTTCCTTTGTTTTTGTCTCTTTTTTTAACAGGAAAGAAGGAAATTTCACCACAACAAACAGCCTGAAGGCTTTCTGATCACAGAGTGGAGTTCAGGTCATTGAGCGTTACGGTACCGATGGACCATGGAGAGCGATGGGAGCCTGGGAGAAGCAGCTCCACACTGGGCTTGGGCCACAACATGGTGGTCCTACCCCAACATAACAGTCCTACCCCATCCATAGCCGTCCTACAGCAGGATCAAGATCCAGAACATAAAACATAACTCAAAAAGCACCCAGGAGAGACATAACAAGAAGCAGTGAAAGGTGGTCACCATCCCTGAAAGCTGTGCAGCTCAATTTCTCCCAGCCAATAAATTTGACCACAGTTGTAGTGAGCAGATGATAAACAACCACTAAGGAACATCTGCTCTCCGTCTGCACTCACCTGTCATGGTCACCTGAACCTGGACGGGACCAGACTTCTTCTCCGCCGCTTGGTACCAGCGGCCGTTGCTCTGTCGAACCCAGGCTCTCACCGCACACGAGTAGGAGCCGGAGTCGGACCGGTCCACGTGGTGCACGGCGAGCGGGAACACGCCCCCGCCAGCCTGGCTGAGCTCCACCTGACCGGACCGGTTGGACACCACTCCGTCTCGGTTCACGTCACCCAGAACCCGAGGGGCGCCGGAGCCGTTCAGGCCGGGAGTCGGGCTCACGGACCACGTGACCTCCAGCCCGAGTGCCACCTGGTGGTCACCGGCAACTGAGCAGGTCAAACGGAGGGTTTCGCCCACGTCGAGGGTGGTGTTGTCCTCCAGGGAGACCAGGAGAGATGCAGCTGAAACACAGGAAGTTCAGGAAGAGAAGTTCAACAGAAAGAGACTAAGAGCATCGATTTGGGGCTCGGCAGCGAGAGACTGAGAATGAAACGAAGACATCTGTTTATTCTGGACCAAACGCAGAAACTCAGGCCAGAAGTTCTTGCAAAAACAGCCACTCAGCACTGGACAGCAGGGAACGGACGACATCCTTCCCTGCCCTGCGACCAGGGCTTCCAGGATAGGCTCTGGACCACGGTGACCCAGTAGTGCAGAAGTGGTTACGGATAATGAATGAAGAAATGGAAGAATGGAGGAGCAGAAAAAATGTGTATTTCACACAGTTAACGGGACTGAAATGCAGGGAGAATGTAGGCGTCTTTTCAATATTCTTATTATTACTGTAGCTACATTTTATGAGGCTGTACACCATGGTAAACATTGTGTAAACACTAATTCATCAAATGTTCGGCGCAGCAGACAGGATAGCGTGAAAGAAAACGCTGATGACAGCCTCCATGTTCATGGTTAAAGACCTGGAATGCTGCCAAGTGCAGAGTCCACCCCCTCCCCCCACGCAAGGTCTCGACCCGCCGCTCAGACAGTCCTTATGGCCACATTCCTCCCGTCTTAATTAAACGCTGCGAGTCGAGGAGACACTGAAAAAGACACCATGGAAACACTGGGGTCTCCTGAGCAACTGTGTGAGGAGGGGGAGTGATCACAGCAATGCCCTGGCCCCTCCCCTCTGACCTGGCCCCTCCCCCATAGCCAAGCTCCTCCCACCACTGTGGCATCTGCAGAGGTTTGTATCGTAAGGTCCCACATTCAGCAGATTAGCGCAACTGAAATTAAACAACTCCACAGTTAAAAAATACACTTTACACAAACAAACACAGGTGTAACACAGTCGCTCTGTGACGCACCAACGGGCGTGATGTCCACCTGGCCAAGCTCCACCCTCTTCTCCAGGATACTCTGCCAGACTCCGCCCCCCTCGGGGACCCACTCCCTCGCCGTACAGCTGTACTCGCCCCGGTCGCTGGGAAATGCTTCGGTCAGCAGGAGGCCAAAGGCCCCGCCCCCCCGCAGCTTGAGGAGGAGGCCCCCGTCGCTGTACCGCTGGGTGTAAAACTCCCCAACCTCCACATCTCCGTCAGGACCCACGGTCAGGATGTCCTTCGAAGGGGACGTCCCTCTCCCGACAGACCAGGTCACGGACAGGTAGGTGTTCTCCGTCATGACCCGGGTGACGTTGCAGCGAAGCTCCAGTGGACCGCCCTCTGGGACCAGCGCTGGCGAGGGCACTGGTGCCACCTGTAGGCTGTCCTTGATCACTGCAGAAGGAAAATGTGTCAAAGAAACCAGTGCAACCAGTGGCCGAATTCATAGCATGTCCTGTCCAGTGAGCAACGAAGACATTAAACCCATATCCAATGTCAACGGTCAGAACCCTCAGTCCTTCAGGGTGGGATGTCCTAAGGTCTCCATCCAGAGTGACCCTCCATGTATGGATTTGTGAGACCAGTGGAGGTAAAAGAAATCGAGATGGCAGCTGTCAAGTTTTTTCCCTCAGCTCAGAAGAAGCATGTCCTCACAGGGAGCTGCGGTCATTGTGGTCAATGTGGTCAGTGTAGAGCAGTAGTTTAGTGTGGTCAGTGCTGTCAAGGAGTACCACCAGTCAGTGTGGTGCACCTGTCAGCTGGAGCTCGGGGCTCAACCATATCATGACCGTGTTTCAACGGTCCATGGCTCACCCACCTTTCAGCTCCACATCAGCGTCGTAATTCCCGCTGACAGACACGTCGGTGCTGGGGGTGCTGCACACGTAGGTGCCCCCGTCTGTGGTCCTCACGGTCCCGATCCGCAGCTCCGCGCTGCTGTCAGAGAGCCGTGTCAGGGAGAGGTCCCCGCTGGTCACACGGTCCAAGAAGCTCGTGTCTGTGAACTGCGGGTCCATCGTGGAAACGAGGTCGTAGGACACGCTCCCCTGGACGAGCTTCCACTCAAAGTCCTGCTCGAGGGGGCCCTCGTAGTCGGACACATTGCAGCGTATGGACACCGACTGTCCCTCGACGCGGATCAGGGGGCCCCTGGGGATGGTCACCAGTCTCCCCTGGCCTCCCACTGCAGAGAAACAGAGGCGGGACGGTCACTCAGCTGCTGTTCCACCTGCTCCGGTGCTCACGTCCGTCGTTATTTATTGCTTATTTGCCTAAGAGGTGTGACACTCAAAGGTCCAACAGTACAGCCCCTCCTGTGCCCCTCCCACTGCAGTCAACTGCTGAGTGAAGCTCTTCACTTCCTCATCTCTTCAGAGTACCTTGCCCCCCCCCCAGTGATCACAATTCTATTTGAACCCTTCTGGTCAAAGTTTCTGAACAAGTGCGCAGATTTAACACAATGAAGGTCTTTTCGACCCCGACACGCCTCCTTCATGTGACACACAGGTCGAAACACACAGGTTGTGTAATGGCTGATCCAGATCATTTTTGCAGTGTGGAAGTTCTGGATGTTCAGCAGGAAGCGAGAACTGACTGACCGCAGGACCATCAACTAGAACCAACACCAGCTGACCACGGTCAGTCCATCACTGTCATCAATAGAACCTCCAGGGTCCAGCTGTCACTGCTGGTCCAACATGAGAAGAGCAGGTCTCATCACAAAGCGACAAACTCTCACATTTCAGCAGCACAGTGGTCAAAGCCATGGACCAGAACGTTGCTGATTCGAGTCCCACTGTGAGCGTTACGCCACTGTCATTAAGGGTCTTGACCCAGAAATACAAACACAGGGTTTAATGCCATCATCTGACTGTGACAACCGAGCCCCAATCAACAGACACGCTGTGTGGTGAAAGGCAGGAAAGTCCCAGGACATACAGTATATACACAAACACACCCTTCCTCACACACACACAAAAAGTGGTGTAACCAATCACCTGTGAGCATTGCAACACTGAATCGATTGATACAGTAGAGACACACACACACACACACACACACACACACACACACACACAGAGTCAGGCTCATCAGTGCCTACTGCCCCCCAGGCGAGTACTGCTGCCACAGAGGATCTCTGTGAGATGAAGCCATTTATGAAATATGAGGATATGAGCTAATAACCAGCACAGCTGACTGCCGATTGGTCAGTAGAAGTCCAGTGGACGTCCCATCACTGAGCGAGAGCTACAGAGGGTGACTGGTCTCACTGGGTCACATCAGGTTTCCACAGGCACAAGAGCAGTGACTGGGACTCTGGACAGAGATGCAGACACAGAAGGAGAGCAATGGGGACAGAGGGACGAGTGGAGATGGACAGTGAGAGAGACAGTGGGACGGACAACAATAGAGGCAGGGGACAGAGACAGGGGCTGGGCTCTAGGAAGACCTGTGTGTCTCAATCCTGCCTGGGACTGTGCAGTTTCCAGTACAACAAACACACACACACACACACACACACACACACACTACAGTACAACACACACTCCCCCGCAGGGCCCACACAGGAAGGAAGACGCTCCACTGGCTGTGGTTCAACTGGACAAGTGGAGCGCACAGGTTATTTATACACACTGGCTGGTCCCAGCAGGGTGTGGGGTCGCACACACACACACTCAACACCAAGAGCCAATGGACACGTGGGGGGTCAGCGTGTCCCTTGCAGAGAAGTGAGGACAGGTAGTGGACATGAGTTCCTTTTCCATAACCCAGTTATTGACACTGAGAGACATAAACCCATAAACCTGAAACGAGGAAGGAAGGAGGAGCTGAAGGTTCCAAGCCTCAAATCACAGAAACACAACATTAATCTAATCCTTGACAATATCATTCAATATCAGGTATGCGGGGGGGGGGTGCAGAGACTCACGGGCAGCGAGAAGAAACACCAAGGAGCAGCTGGAAAAGAATGTGGAGAAGAATCCGGGCTTCGAACTCGTCATGTCGGACCCAGAGCGCGACTTCAGCGGGGAAAAAATAAAAAAAAAAAAAAAAAAAAAACACAGAAAGTATAAATCACGTATAAACTGAAGAGTAATAAACGGAACTATAATAGCGTTACAACAACTGTCATATAAATGGAAAATAAAATAAAAAATGCCAATCCACTGACAGGGGGTGTCCGTCTGTCCGTCTCCTTACCGCGGTAAAAGTGCACAACTCTCGCTCCCTTCACGCGCACGAAGAGCAGTGAGGACACGCCCACAGCGCGAGGACGCGCGCACCTTCCGGCCACTGGGGCGGGGCATCGGTGACGCAGGTGACACCTGTGGGGAGCGCGCGGACAGGTGGGACACAATCGAGCAAAAAAAGGAGAGAAAATGTTCAAAGAGAACAACAGTGAGTGAAGTGTAACACCGGCGGACTGTAATTTTTCTAACATTTTCATTTCGTTTTTCTACAAAGAAACTGACAACGTTAATGTTACTTTTTTTTCTTTTTTCTTTACGGATCTGAATGGATCACCAACCCACCAAGGGTGTCCGGTTCCACACACTGTCCAACTCGACAGGAATAAATTCCTCCATTGGTACCTGGCTCTAAGGCACTACAGCTGGAGGTGGGATTGGAACCCGTGACCTTTGTGTCCAAGTTCCTGTTACCAGTCCATCCCCAGTTGTCCCCACGTGGACACCCCCGAGGGACAGCACAAGATTACAGTGTTTGTCAGGTGTGGTCCTGTACCACAGTACAGGGGTAAACACAGTGAAGAGGAGCGCAGACATCCCAGACATCCCAGAATTCCTCTCAGTTCTCGCGCAGATATTTTAACGTTTCTGGCGGGAAACACTTCCGTCACTCGTGTCCTTTACTGTGTTTATGGAGTAAACTGCGAGTGTAAGAACAAGGTAACGACCATGTCATTTCCTCACCGTGTGTGTAGGAGCGCTGAACGGTGTTTGTCGGAAAAGTTTTGGTTTCATGAGGAGGAAATAAAGGGTGAAAAGTCGGGCTTTATGCCTGGTAAATTGTGGTAACTCTTGAAGTGTTAACCGCACATATTTACAGTCGTATGACGATGAATTTTCTGTATTTTTCTCTCGGAGATGTACGTGACGCAGGCTGGACAGAAAGTTGTGTAAAATCAGTAAAAATACAGTTAAATGTGAATGTAAATGCTAAGGGGGTGCGGTGGGTTGGACCACAGTCCTGCTCTCCAGTGGGTTGGGGTTCGAGTCCCGCTTGGGGTGCCTTGCGACGGACTGGCGTCCCGTCCTGGGTGTGTCCCCTCCCCCTCCGGCCTTACGCCCTGTGTTACCGGGTTGGCTCCGCGACCCCGTATGGGACAAGCGGTTCAGAAAGTGTGTGTGTAAATGCTATACTGTATCATGTCACAATATCAAAGTGCCATATATGTATCAAAGTGCCGCGAGCGACCGCACGTGCGTTAAAAAGCGCTCATAAATAATGTGACACTGAGCACGTGAGTGAACATCGCTCCGGGACACCTGTCACCTGTCCGGCCTTCGCAGCGGGGGACACCCAGGCTGTACACAGGTTCTGCAGTGACGTACCAGGGTACACAGCGTGGTAATAGCGGTGCAGTGATTGAAGTGTCGCGGTTCTGATGTTTCGCTGTTTTCAGTAGCAGTTTGAGTGAATGAGTTGCGTCTTAGTGTCCCGCTGGTAGCGTTATGATAACCTTACTGCCGCTGCTTTAGAGGGGAAGGTTGCCGGTTCGAGTCCCACCTCCGTCCGTAGTACCTTTGAGGAAGGTACTTACTTTGAATTACCCCAGCTATACCACTGGGTGAATGACTGTGTCAGCAGATTAACACACACAGTGAGTTCCTCTGGAGGAGGGGAGCCAGATAAATGAACCAGTTTTTTTCAAAATATTTAAACGCGCTGAAGCCCTTTTTTTTAATTTTACTGACATCTCGGTGGAAAAGTTTCCATGGAAACTCAGTTTTACCGAGTTGATGATCAGAGACGTGTCCTCGGTAATACTCGTGTCATCAAAAACGATGTAAAGAGGCACACGTGACCCAGTAAAATGGGCGCGGCGGGGGGGGGGCACAGTAAATCCCCGCATTATTAATGGTGCCCGGCGGGGACCGCAGATACGTTCTGAATAAATACCTTTAAATACATTTTAATGTCCATCCTCTTTGGAAACGCGTAGAGCGGTACGGCGGTAAGGTTTTACCGCGGTAAAACCGCTTTTTTACACAACTTCACTGTCCCCGACCCGCACTGGCTCCGCACTGCGGGGTGAAAACTAAGTCTCCGCTCTCAGGTACACACACACACACACATTTTCAGAACCGCTTGTCCCAGACAGGGTCACGGGGAACCGGAGCCTACCCGGCAACACAGGGCGTAAGGCCGGAGGGGGAGGGGACACACCCAGGACGGGACGCCAGTCCGTCGCAAGGCACCCCAAGCAGGACTCGAACCCCAGACCCACGGGAGAGCAGGACTGTGGTCCAACCCACTGCGCCACCGCACCCCCTCCGCTCTCAGGTAACATCAGGTAACATCAGGTAAATCACCGCGCTTCATGAACACGCCACACGCGGGAGCGCGCCGCCGACAGGAAGTCCGTTTGCACTCGTTTCTATTCTGGGTCTGGCGGGAGCGCGCGGCACGCGCCGGCGGCAGGTGGCCGAACCATCTGGTGGTTGGGCTAGTCAGCGCGAGGCGGCTGCTGAGAGGCGTGTAAGTCGTGCGGGAGCGCGCGCGGAGTCGTGGGGGGGCGGGGGTCGCACTTCCTCTGCTCACTTTGCCTATTATTATTTTTAAATTATTCTTTGAATGAGCAGCACTGCGTCACACTCATACTATGACAGTCATACAGGCAGAAGGGGCACGCGGAGAAACTACAGCTACAGCCTCACACGTGACATATAGTGCTATAGTTACTATAGTAAATCAGGTGAAACAGGTTATAATTTTTCACAGGTGTGATCATGTGCCATTGGTCGGGTGTCAGCGGGGTTTAGTCATCCGTCTCAGAGTTTAGTGATTAGTACCAGTGCTGATTGGGGGTGCAGGTGGCGCAGTGGGTTGGACCAGGTCCTGTTCTCCGGTGGGTCTGGGGTTCGAGTCTCGCTTGGGGTGCCTTGCGGCGGACTGGCGTCCCGTCCTGGGTGTGTCCCCTCCCCCTCCGGCCTTACGCCCCTGTGTTCCCGGGTAGGCTCCGTGACCCCGTATGGGACAAGCGGTTCTGAAAATGTGTGTGTGTGTGTGTGTGTGTGTGTGTGTGTGTGTGTACACCAGTGCTGATCCTGCATGGGGCTCGTTCACCCCCCGCCATGTCACCTGCACACTGAGGTTCCCAAAACCGGGGTGACTGTGCACTCACCACACAGGTAATTCGCGATATAATTATTAGTTTTAAATGAGAAATGTTACAAATTAATTTGCTCGTTTTGTTCTAAAGTAAATATGAGAATTGAAAATACACATCCATAACAAAAAGTCTCTGGACGAGGTCAGAAAGTGACATTAAAAAGGAAATAAGTGTAAATGAAAATACACACACACACACACACACATTGTCAGAACCGCTTGTCCCTTACGGGGTCACGGGGAACCGGAGCCTACCCAGCAACACAGGGCGTAAGGCCAGAGAGGGAAGGGGACACACCCAGGACGGGACGCCAGTCCGCCACAAGGCACCCCAAGCGGGACTCGAACCCCAGACCCACCGGAGAGCAGGACTGCGGTCCAACCCACTGCACCACCGCACCCCCTAAATGAAAATATTGTTAATAAAAAAATACAAGTACAGGAAATAAAGGCTGCAGGTACAGTTTATTATTACGTTGCGCTGCACAAACCTGCCACTCCGTGTCGCCGCCTTTGTCCTGTAGGGGGCGCCAGAGGACAAGGAGCGACCCAACGCAGGGTGTCGGCAGGTGGCGCTTCATCCACACACTTGAGCTGCTGTTTTTATTCCTTGATTCGGGAATATTGTCACTATAGGGATGTATTTATTGGAGGAAAGTTTTTTTTTGCTAATTTTGCCTACAGACTGAAGTTCACACATATCTGTGCTTCATGGACGTTTCCATGGTTACCGTCCCTCAGGTGCACAGGTGACATGTTTATAACCATACAACACTAACCCACAAAAATACACTTCTGCAGGACTGAGCTGCTTTGATCCATATGTAGAGCCTTTTATTGTTTACTTGGTGATGTCATACTCTTTTAAAATATGGGCTGTTTTATTCTGACAATTTTCTGGTGACCTTAGAGGCACTGAGCACCTTACACTGACAGAGGACGTGTGGGAATTCTTCGATGTGTCCAGGAGAACAGTCTGAAAAATGATGATAGCACATGTGAAACACGGAGAAGCTGCACTGACAAAGAGGAGAAGTGGTCACAAGTTCAAAGGTCACTGACAGGGACAGATGGTCACTTCACAAGGTAGTTGCTAAATGCCCCAAAAGTACAGCCTCAGAAATTACCAGAGTATTGAATCAGTACCTCTGTGACCCAGTGGCAAAAAAAACCTGTTTGCTATGAGCTTCGCAAAGTTGGAGGTTATGGCACGGCTGCCAAGACCAGTACACAGACACATAATTGGGTGTAAGAGCACAAAATCTGGACCCCAGAGCAATGGAAAACAGTAATATGATATATTTACATATTATATAACACACACACACACACACACACACACATTTTCAGAACCGCTTGTCCCATACGGGGTCACGGGGAACCGGAGCCTACCCGGCAACACAGGGCGTAAGGCCAGAGGGGGAGGGACACACCCAGGACGGGACGCCAGTCCGTCGCAAGGCACCCCAAGCGGGACTCGAACCCCAGACCCACCGGAGAGCAGGACTGTGGTCCAACCCACTGCGCCACCGCACCCCCTTATATTATATAACAGTAATATATTATAATATCCACAGCTGGGGGTGCAGTGGTGCAGTGGGTTGGACCACAGTCCTGCTCTCCAGTGGGTCTGGGGTTCGAGTCCCGCTTGGGGTGCCTTGCGACGGACTGGCGTCCCGTCCTGGGTGTGTCCCCTCCCCCTTCAGCCTTACGCCCTGTGTTGCCGGGTAGGCTCCGGTCCCCCGTGACCCCGTATGGGACAAGCGGTTCTGAAAATGTGTGTGTGTGTGTGTGTGTGTATATCCACGGCTGGACCCAAGTGCAGTAATATGGCCTCATGAGTCGTCTTTCACCCTATTTCCTACACCTGGAAGGCTTATATTCCGAGAAAGCCAGAAGATGCCTTCAGCTCACCATGTCTGTGACCAAATGTTAAGCAAGGATCTGTAGCAGTTTGGGAGCCATCGGCTGGGGGTTATTAGGTCTCATGATTGGTCTACATGGCCGTGTAACGGCCGAGGGATTTGAGATCATTTTGCAGGACCAGGTGCATCCTGTAGTTCAAACACTGTTCCCTTTTTCCCCAGAATGATGATTCCCCCATCAGCTTTTAGGATGAATTCAGACACCTTCCATAGCCTTTATGAACAATAGTGGAAAGCAGAGTGAGAAGCAGATTTCCACTTCCTTTATCTCTCAAAGAACTGGGGGGCTTTGTCCTTGAAAAACGGTGCAATAGCCCAGTAGACACAGGTCAGCACTTGTATGGCAGCAATCCAACAAGGACTGAAACTATTCTGCAGACAAAGGGTGGCCCTAACTCCTTATTGAAAATTATGTACTTTCTACAGTAGATACTGTACATGTCACGCGGAACCGAGGGAGCCGGAACGGCTGGACCCAAGTGCAGGGTAGTTCGCCTGGACTCAAGGGCTCAGGCAAGTTCTCGGTGTTGAGGACAGGCGAGGGGTCGCTTGATCGGCGGTTGGAGTCAGAGCGAGGATCCGTGGGCGTGGTCAGGGGGCGAAGCGAAGGATCGGTCATTCCGCGGTCGGAGTTGGAGCGGAGATCCGTGGACGTGGTCAGGGAACGAAGCGAGGGGTGAAAAACCGGAGGATGGAGACCAGGAATAAGGGTTGTGTGTGGACTGGATGTTGCAAAGGAGGACGGGTGTTTCTAATGAGATTCCGCAAAAGTGTGGGAGCTGAGGAGGGTCTTTTAAATGGTGAGTGGTTAGTCAGGTGCTTGACTGGAGTCAGGTGCTGTCGAGTGAGGTGTGGGCATGGACGCGACAGTACATGCATTCGTCAGGATACCTGCAACTTACGATACTCTTTCAAGTGAACTTTGGCCTCTGGAAAACTGAAGATCAGCTCGGTGGTTAGATGAAATGACCCCTCACCATCATTTGGAGAATTTCTGTGGTCATGATCATCCTACCAAAAGTTTATGACAGCTCACCACAGTCTCAGCCACTCCATCCAGGAAAAGACTTTCCACACCACTTTCCTTTAACACCAGATTTTACTGGAAGAATAACATCCTGATCAAACTCACAACTTTACAGAAAGAAATCAAACAGAGGACTCGTCGCTCTTTACTTAATATTGTATTATTATGTGTAGCAAAGGAGGTACATTATATCATGTGCTGACTGAACCCAGAGCAGTGGTGCTCTCCTTGGACTGACACTGAACAAGCACCATGTGGCTGACTTCCCTTTTTTCAGAAAATCCAAAAAACACACTGTTCAGTAACGCAGTAATCACTAAGCTGAACTCCATCGCTGGCTTCACACTTCTACCCTATGAGTTCAGCTCATTCTGGTCCAACACAGGTTGTGTGGTAAATATGGAAACATTCATTCTTAAATCATTAGAAGCAAAATGGAGTATCACACCTTTACCATCATTTTAAGGATATTAATTTCATGAGTTTGAAAGACAATGCAGCCCTATATTATAAGATCATCACACTATGTCCAGTACCTCCAACTAAAAAATGCCTTTAAATGGAAAACTGCTAAATATAAGAGACTACTAAATATGAAGGTTAATTTATATAACAATGTATTTCAGACAACCAAGGTAAATTAAATTCATAGGTGACAAGTATGTGCTGGCTAACCAAATTATGTAAAAGAAGTACAATTCTGGAACAGAAATAAAGTTTGATTAACTATCTTAACAGCAAGTGATCTCAAAGTCAAGTAAAATTAAAGAAAAACACACACACACACACACACACACACACACACACACACACACACACTTTCAGAACCGCTTGTCCCATAGGGGGTCACGGGGAACCGGAGCCTAACCCGGCAACACAGGGCGTAAGGCCGGAGGGGGAGGGGGACACACCCAGGATGGGACGCCAGTCCATCGCAAGGCACCCCAAGCGGGACTCGAACCCCAGACCCACCAGAAAGCAGGACTGTGGTCCAACCCACTGCTCCACCGCACCCCCGGTTAAAGAAAAACAATTAAGAAAAATATTACTTCTTAATTAGTTGACATTATTATCCCCACTATTATTTATGAGCTTACAAAGAATATTTTTACTGGAGTTAATCAGGGAACAGCTTTGATTCGAAGTAATACATCAGGATGGGGTTTCAAACCCAGGACCGAACAGCTCTCACCATGATGGAACCGCTGCTCACCATCACTGAGGTTCAAAGAGGAGGATCATTATTTACTGTTTGATGCTGGAGGATCTTCATCCAAGTTTCTGCAAACTATCCGCAACACTGAGACCGAATTATGTGACTTTGACCTGTAACTGTCACTGCATCCCTCTCAGTTCCATGTGATCAGCTGTAGTGGGTCTATGCTGCCTGTCAGTGGTGGAACCCAACAGCGCTGCCGCTTCACTCTGACTGGGTGCTGCTGGTTGGTTCTCACCGGAGGGACCTGCCCTCCCACGGCTCCCATCGGTCGATGCTGGATCTGCAGTGACTGCTGATTGGTTACTTTCTATAACTGACTGGAGTCCGGATAAGTAAAAATCTGGTTCTGACATTTTTCCCCAAAGATCATCAAGTGTTTCCTGTTGTAGTTGGATCTTTTTTGCTCTGTCGATTAGGTTTCGTCTCTGAGTTTCAGTTAAAGGCTCTACAATAACTTGTTCCACAGTTGGAGGCTGTGACTCATCCTCGACTGAAGTAGCTGCCCCACCTGTACCTTGTTGGTCTGTGGAAGATGTTTCCTGAACGTGTGCCATTTTCAGAGCGCAGATTGTCTCAGCTTCTTGTTTTGCCAGTTGTTTCAAAAAATTTTTTATTGCTTTCTTAGTTTCCTCTGCCCGATATTTATCATACTTATACTCAAAATATGATCTACAACACCAATCACACTGACAAAATTTAACTAGAGTCCACAGAAGCACTAAGACAAAGATGAATCCAAGGCTCATGAGCTGAAAAAGAGAAAGAACATGTTACTCCTGGTTCCCCCCCATTCAGATGAGAAATAAAAAGTCCAGCATACTTCATCACAAATAATGGTGTGTTGAATAAAACTTGATATGTCTTTTGAAAGTTGTAGCCATGGACCTGTAAAACTGTGCCTTATGTGTGTCTTTTGTGTAGTAAGAATAATAGTAAAAGTAAATACAATTTGCAGTGTCTGATGCTTTGGTGTATTTTCATCTGATTTGAAAAGAATCGGGGGGGATTTTTAGAACATTAACACTTATTGAAGTTTATATATATATAAGGGATGTGTGGTAAGACAATCTCTTTTACATGAACAGGGCGGTAGGAGGCACAGTGGTTCGAGCTCCTACTTTTAGACTTGGAGATTGTAGGTTCTAACCTCACTTGTGCTGGTAATGCACTTGATCGTGATAGCCACAGTAAATTACTCCAGTAAAAAGGACTAATGGGTGAATAATTGTAAGTTGGGTTAGAGACACGCATCAGCTAAATGATTAAATGTAAGCAGTTCTTTTACAAACTTAAGTAAACTGTTCCATCAAAGAGAGTAATCTGTGGGGAGGGAGGGGGTGAATATTTTAGTAGGCGCTGCATGTCATACATCAGGCATCTGAAATCTGTAAAAAAAGTGTTTAATTCAACACAAAACAGTTCAGAAGAAACAGATTAGGGTTCAAAGTGGTCATTCACTGGACACGAGAACTGAGAATCAGCAAATGTGTCAGGAAGAGAGAGTTGAGGGATCACTAATAGCCTCGGAAACTACATTCGGGTTACGCTCACCAACCTTTAGGAACGTCACTCAAGGAACATAGTGTCTGCAAATAGTGTCCAGTAAACATTAACACAGCAGAGTTATTTTCAGTGTAAAAACATTGCACTTACCAGGGATTCGATGTAATACCGATTGATTATGGAATTTTCTTCATCCGTGCGACGATCTTTACTCATACAGGGAAGAAGGGTTTCATTGTTGGTATATGATGTTCGGAGACACACAAACCAGTTGCCGTCAAACAGCACCGATATCACCCAAACGCACGCTCCGAACACACCCTTCATGACCGCTTTCCTTTGTTTCTTGTGCCAGAAACAGTTACGTGACCTTTCGGACTGATCCGCAGAGCGGCGGGGAAGGTGGAAGACTCTTCTGCAGGTCGTGTGTGTCACGGTGACGATGAGAAACAAGCTTAGTGCTGGAAGAAGCATGTAGAATGCAAAGTAGGGGGACAGGTATGTCTCCCAGGGTTTACAGGTACAGCGGTACTCCGCTTTGAGCAGGAAGTTGATCAGAATGCAAACAGCCACCAGCGCTGAAGTGAGCAGAACTGCCTTTGCTTTGTGCAACAATCCAGGCAAAATCGCAAACGATTTAGGATCCATGACTGAAAATAGAAACGTGAAAGTAGCTTTAAAACGATCGAGAACTGGAGTATTACGATATTGTGTCGAAATAAAATAATGGTAGCGTTTATAGAGCTTGAAAAATTAAAATATTTTTAAAAATATGTATCGTATTCATTACACTTGAGACAGATGATTGTTATTCCGTTTAAATGTTCTGCTGCAAAGAGTCACAGTCAAAGCCTTCTAGTTCCTTAAATTGTACGGAGGACATGAGCTCCTCCCCAAAGCTCCTCCCTGAAGCTCCTCTCATGCTCAAAAATTTCCGTTCACATTTTTTACCCTGTGTCACCCAAGTCCTCCAGTGTACTATTACTATGCCCTACAGTCTCTTTAAGCATTTCTGTAAACTCTCCATTCTTTGTAAGCACAAAGAAAAGGGTGAGGCTTCTGCTCCTCAACACTGTTAAGATCTCTGCCTTTCATTCAGAAGCTTCAGAAGATCCCATCTCCTCCCGAAATTGGTCATGTTGAGCACTTTTCTCCTTTGAGATGTTTGCAGATACTTCGTCGTGTTTTTAAAAGTAGCGGTAGGGCAGGGTAGAAATTATACACCTAATGTTGGATACACAGATGTAGTAAAGTAATTTAGTGTACTGTACTTATACCAGAGGAGACAATGGAGAGACATGACTGCCGGGTGGGTGCCTGTTCCACGAGGCAGCAGGGTCATTGTGTCACACGGATACACACATGTAGGTGCTTCAGCTGACACACACTGATGCTCGATTGTTCTAGAAGAGCCTCCACGTGACCAGTTTTACAGAGAATGTCTGCCCTCTATGAAGCGGAGCAGTACTGAATGAAGTAATGATGAAATGAATGAAGACTTTCTAGTAGTAACAGTACATGTTGTCCTCTGCGTCACACCGTGGTCCAGGAGAAACACTGTCTCACGCCGATGTGTGTTCCAAACATATTGTGGAAGAGACAGTAAAGGTCACTTTGAGTTTGAAGTGATGCCCCACACCAACAGCTCTCCGCTCCTGCTGAACATCCAGCTGTCCTCCATCCCATGTTGGAAGCACAGCCTTCGGACCATTTTTTTTTTCCCTCTAGGCAAATTGTTGTAAGTAGCCAAGTCCACAGTAAGTCGCTTTGGAGAAAAGGGAATGAATAATGTCATGCAGATGTTTCTAATGTACAGAGGGCCTAAATCCCAGCAGATGCTGGCAAATTATGGGAAGTTCTAACAGCTCTGAAATACACTATTGTTCACTGATACACAGTAAGAACTCTCTTCTTCTGGGCAAACCAGTACTTGGGGGGGGGGGGGGGGGGGGGGATTAGTAGTTGAATCCCAGAGGTGAACAGGTGGGACCTCTGATCAATAAAAACCTCTGTCACGTTGTGATTTTGTTGGTGTATCTAATGTAACTGTGGATCAGGGGCCGTCAGCAGAAGTAACCTGAGTAACACCGGAGCAGGGATTTTAGGCAAAAATCGTCACTCTTTATTCCCACGGATCAATGCTTCTGAGCTCCAGGAGGGTCTTATACAGCCACCAATCCAAGGATTATGGGCTCTATGTATAATACATATATGGGCATTTAATTAGAACATGCACACGCACACACACACAAAAATGAAACTGAAAATACTTCAGTCGTCTGTCAGCTTACCGAGGCCATGGATTCCCGGAAAAGTCATGGTTTCATGATGAATTCTCGTAAGTCAGTGATGTCGTTACCTTTAGTTTCAAAGGTAAACTTGAAAAGTGATTCCCATTTATGCTAAAATATCACCAAATCCCATGAAAATGCACATTAATTCCCTTCATTAATTTCTCTGTAATACTGCATAACTCCATGTGCACATGTTCAGCTCCTTTGTAGCTGCTGTGCACCACACACTCACCAAACACAAACATCTGTACACAGGTCACCGTTTGTATGTAAATAAATGTATATATTAATTCAACATTCAAAGCAAAAGTAGAGCAGAATATCCATCTATCCGTCCAAGTTCAATAAGCACTTGTGCTCAGCAGGGTCATGGTGATCTGGAGCCTGTTCTGGAAGCTGGGGGTACACCGTGGACAGGATACCAGTCCATCACAGGGTCACCGCTCACACACACTTCACACAGGCTGAGCAGGCACTGAACCCACATTCTCTTTCACCATCCAGGCACTGTGTTGCCCCTTGAAATGAATGAAAAAAAGGCAATAACATGTCTGCGAAGTGACACAGTGTGGAGAGGCAAGGAGACTGAGGAAAGTCTCTTATTCGTCGGAGGCTGATGCCACCAGCAGTGACGATGGAGCAGAAGATGCCTGAAAATCGAGAAGGACAAAGAGTATCTGACATGGTACTCCATGATTTCTGGATCATTGACATCATCCTCTCCTCCCTCTTCCTCGGCAGTGAGAGACGAGAGACACCAGAGCAGGTATCAGGTTCGAGACTCAGAAGCAGCAACAGGGATAAACACTTGTCTTCTTGAGCTTTTGTGACTTTTTCTCACTCTTTTTGCACGTTTCCAGCAGATCTCTTTGACATCACTGGTGGTCGACTGGAGAAGAAGTGCAGCGGGCAGCTGATCTGCTCCAAGGAGATTGACAACAACCTCCAAACTGCATGCGGTGACTCGTCCAGAGACCAGGAACTGGAGCAGTGCAGGGACTTAATGGAACCACACAGTCCAGTGGACACACAGGACAAGGGAGAAGCTACTTGGAAGGAGGTACCGGAGGCTGTGAGGAAAGCAAGAGCTACTGGAGCTCCAGGTCTCAGTGGATCACGCCACGGGGTCTACAAGGGCCGTCGACAAGTGTTCTGCTCGGCTCTGGAGGATCCCGAAGGTCATGGGCCATAGTGTGGATCCCGAAGGTGGAGAACTCAACCGGTTCAGGTCTCTGCTCAGTGTAGAAGGCAAGTTATTCTTCTTCAGCATTCCTGCTCAGTGTTTCCTCCTACTCAGGAATGTAGATATTGAAATGTCAGTGCAGAAGGGTGGGATGTCAAGGGTGTCAGGATGTTTAGAGCAGACTGGTCTAGTAACCTGGTTGACTAGAGAGGTTTGTGAGAGGAAGGGACACTTGGATGTGCTATTCTTTCCCCTGTCATTTATGTATGTAGACATATCAGTCATCAGATCATCTGGAGGAGGGACATAGTTGCACACCAGGGGAGATGTGCCGAAGGGGTGTGGATCCCAAAGGTGGAGAATTCAGAAAGGGTCAACCAGTTCAGATCTCAAGTTGTTCTTCAGCATTTTTGCTCAGTGTTTCCTCCTCCTCAGGAATGTAGATATTGACATGTCAGTGCAGAAGGGTGGGATGTCAAGGGTGTCAGGGTGTTTAGAGCAGACTGGTCTAGTAACCTGGTTGACTAGAGAGGTTTGTGAGAGGGAGGGACACTTGGATGTGCTATACTTTCATTCTTGATTTATGTACATGAAATATGTGTAATTTCTCATATTGTGCAGCACTGTGTACTGTGATGGTGTGCAGCACAGAGGTTCCTCACAGGAAGTCACGGCTCCCATCCTGATCCCCCTGTACACCTCTGACTTCAGGTGCAACACCAACTTGTGTCATTTGTGGAAGTTCTCAGAGGACAGTGATTGCTGGGTGTATCAGGGAGGGGCAGGAGGACGAGTACAGGAGCCTGGTGAAGGACTTTGAGTGGAGCAGAAGGAACCATCAGCAGCTCAGTGATGGAAAGACTAAAGGGATGGTGGTGGAAGAGTTTGGTGTGTCCAGTGAGAGCTGATGGAGTGGAGCTGGAGGAGATGAGCAAGTACCTGGGGGGAGGGGTACCTTAACAACGGGTTATTTACCATGTATTTATCGAAGTGAAAAGTAGAGGAACTGAGTGTCCTGCTCCACACCACACAAGTGTGTCCAACACGACACCTCAAGAGGACACCAGCGAGCAGCATGAGTAGGAGGATCTCGTTTCACACACCACCAAGCATGAGGTGAGGAGTACGGGGCTCCGCACTTTGGGACCTCTCTCTGGTTCTTCTGGCACCGTGGTAAAAACACACACATTCACACTAAGTGCTGCGAGTCACTCATTTCACAGTGATTTCAAAGTAAACCAGGTAAATGTTGTACAAGTGCAGCTCTCACTTCAGTCCTTACACTGATTTACCAGTTTGCCTTCAACTGAAGGATGTTTTAAACAGTGTTATAAATAAACACAGAATGGATTGTGTGAAAATGCATTTTTCATACATAAACAATCGTGAAGTTTTGTTTAAAACCCAAACCACGTGTTCAATGTGTTAAACTGAATGTTTCATTGTTTTCTGATCTTCACTATTTCTTCTTTTTAACAAAGGACTGAACACATAGAAGAGTTTAGTTGATCTTACTTTAATACACATTAATTAAAGAGATTTAAAGCGACACACAAGGTGAACATTCAGTGTGGAAAAACACACACACACACACACACACACACACATTTTCAGAACCGCTTGTCCCACATGGGGTCACGGGGAACCGGAGCCTACCCGGTAACACAGGGCGTAAGGCTGGAGGGGGAGGGGACACACCCAGGACGGGACACCAGTCCATTGCAAGGCACACCAAGCGGGACTCAAACCCCAGACCCACCAGAGAGCAGGACCTGGTCCAACCCACTGCGCCACCGCACCCCCGTGTGGAAAAACAAGCAGCACTTAGTGTGCTTTTAAGCTAAATAACAACAATATAAACTTGTCTTTCAAAGATTTTTACACTCAACTTCCTCCAAAGAGACAATCTGGTCCACAAAAGTGGTCCATCAGACGACCTTTTCCCATTAATTGAAGACAAGGAATGTTATAAAGAAACAGTAAATATGTCCACATACACACAGCAAGGGCTCAGGGGTGAAAGGTTACAATAGATCATGTAGCTCTTTCTAGAAACTTCCAGAAGGATGTGCAGATAATTCCAGAATTCAACAGAATGGTCATGGAAATTAAATGTAAATTTTTCAAGTGGGAGAAACTTAAACACTTCAGTGATCCACACGTTTACAGAGGGAACTTCACGTGTCGACCACAGCATTGAAATACATTTCTTTTCCAAACATGTCAGAGATACCTGGTTTACACACCGTAACATGAGCAAGAAAGGAGTTTGGGTTGTAATGTAACAAGAGAAGAGTTGGGGAGAAATCAAACTTTTTGTTAAAAGTCCAGTCAACTTTTATTTGACCAGTCTTGGAATAAAATGTGTCAAACTACTCATTTGTTTAGTCTGTGCAGTAAAATCTCACATCCGGTGCAGAAGCCCCAACCCGTCTTTTGGTTCATCAAGTTTTTATAGCATAATTCTGGGCATTTTATTGTTCCACATAAATCTAGAGATGAAGGGGTCTCATTTTTTTTGTCTCTTTTCAGTTTTAAATGCTCTGTTGGACAAAGACAGGTTTCTAACAAAGTAATAACTACTTTTACTTTAATAATATAAAAATTTTATTACAACATTCCAGGTAATGACTCCATATAAATAGTAACAGTGCAGCCCAGGTAATACTGTGTACCACCATATGGGTTCAAAGAACACAAACTAAAAGCTGTGATCCAGTGAAATAGTTATTAGAAAAAAACAAAAGCAAATTAAACACTCAAACCCCAGAGACCAACACTCCCCCCACCCAACCTGTACATCACCATATGAGCATCACGTGGGGTGGAAATTCCTCCATCCTTTCTGTATCCCAACATCTCTGGCTACAGCTATGTCTCCTTCTCTTAATGTAATGCATAAAAGCATCTGCTAAATGAGTAAATGCAAAATGTAAATGTAAATAAACCCCCGCAAACCCCACCATAAATTAAATGGCATAAAACTGCCCCCCCAAGCAGAAACATTAACATACATTAAAACCCATTGAAATAAAGGGGGGGGGGGAAACAAACTTTGACTGAAACTGTGACTAATTTACTTGTGTTCAGTTTCCCAAAGAAGGCAGAAAAAGAGTCGCCTTGTCCAGGCTGTTAAATACAAGTATCTTTTCTTCCTGGACACACGCGATCATTCATGGACACATCGGACGAGTGTTCAGACCAGGCGCCTCTGCGGTCCGAGGCCGTTGTGGGGGCAGACAGACCGACAAAAATTGCGGGATTCGGGAACAGAGAGAGAAGCTAAGTGTCCTTTCCCCGTTTATTTATTATTAATGTCAAAATTCTTCTGCACTTCAAGCGTTACAAATAAAAACGTGACTAGAGTTCCACACAATTTTTACTACGGTAAGAAGGTGAAGTGTTCAGTGAGAAGGTGACAAGTTGGGTTGTGTGTCACAGTGGAGGTGAAACGTTGGACTCATATTCCACTGGATTTGAACTGTTAAGTTTGAGCTGGACTCACAATCAGTGAAACGTGACCAGTTCACCTTTTTTACCGTGTTTTCTGCCCTAAACTGCCTGCTGTGTGAAAGCAAATGTCCACTAAGATCGATGGACTTAAGCAGTGGCTCCATCTTCAGTCTTTAGTTGTTGTCCTTCAGACTCTGCTCTTCCCCCCCCCCGCGTGGTGTTTTGCTGTGCTTTACAGTTCTCTGTAGGAAAGGGGCAAAACAGAGTAAATTCCCATGTCAGACTCCACACGAATCCTTCTGCTCAGACCACGATCCACACTGCTGCCTCGTTCCTTTACTTGAGCTAAAAATCCAGCCTCATACGGTAAATGTCAATTGATAAATGTATCTTATCTCATGTATCTGTATCCATACAGGACTGAGTACACTGTTTCACACCTTAAAACCCTTTACTACACTTCCAGTGTAAATCACTGTATTCAACACTTTTTAACCTGCACTGGATGTGAACACTCTCCTGAAAACAATTTAAACAATTAGGAGAAATTTTACAGGTTTTACAAAAGGAAAAAGAAATTAGTTTCTTGTGCTGAGGTCTGGTGTGTTTTCACAAATAAAAGCAAAATTTAGATATTAATAAGTAAACAGCATTGAGTACATTATACCTTGTTCATTACACACTGTTTTATAGTAAGTTTTTTTAGAGTACACTGCTCAACTCATCAAGCACAAGCACACACACACACCTTGAAAAGGTGAATGAATACAGCAATTATTCCATTGTCACTTATTTCAGATTTTTTCCAAGTTATTCTTTTTATTGTTCTGCACCACTAGCAAAGTTAACATCTTAACTCTACAGTTTTTATGTCTATAAAATTGATGTATATTAATAATATTCATCAATCTATGCAATTTCAATAACCACATGATCAGGGTCATGGTGGTCCAGAGCCTATCCCAGAATCACTTGGTCCAAGGCTCAAAGGGGGGGGGGGGGGGGGACACGCTGAATGGGACCCCAGTTTATGCATCACAGTGTAGCTACACACACTAAAAACAAATCAGAATCACCAATTCAAACTTCATGTCTTTCGATTGTGAGAGGAAACCAGAGCACCTGGAAAAAACATGCAAACTTCACACAGATAGACCTGCATTCAAATGTCCAAACAGCCCATGTGGTGTGATGCGCCAGAGGTACCTGCTTTGTTACCATGACACCAATGTCAATAATACTGTATTAATCAAGTGAATATAAAACAAAACACCAGTGTGGTAATTAACCATCTAGTTTCTCATAACTTATGAGCTTCAGCCGTATTGACTCAACATCTACTTTTATCTGACACTTTTCTCCAAAGTCACTTACAAAGGTTGAGCTATTTACAATTACCTCCCTTTTTCTACAGTTGGGTAAACCACATAAGTTCCTTGATCACGGGCACTATGCCTGATGGTAAGACCGGAACCTGCAACTTCTGGATCTAACGGGAGCAGCACTAACCCTAACCCTTCCAGCTGCCCGATCACTTTCCTTTAGGTAACAGTTTTTAGGATGTAAAAACGAGACACTACCAAGTATTGACCCGAACACAAATCATACAGCTAGTTTACCATGGTAAGGTAAATGTGCAAGTTACTTGTTTAAGTGAGAGTCCACGGACACTGAAGTTCTGGCTATGAAGCACCCAGAGCTGGTTAACTAGTTAGTGAGCAGTTAGCAGGTGAGCGACACAACAGGAGAAGAACAACAACTTACTGTGACCTTTTCTACAGCGGACGTGGACTTCGGTTGTGCGGAGATTCAAACCCTTTGGCAAAGACGACAAGAGACGTGAGACAGGTGTAGGTGGTGTGTAGCCCCTCCGCCCTTCAGCATCGCTCTTCACATGTAGCCAGTGTGTGGTTCAGGATCAACAGCCCACATGGGAGCTCACTGCTCCTCTCAATGGGATGCCCATGATGGTGAGGAGCAGCGCTTCCCTCAAAGCTCCACCGTCACTTTCCCTGCTTGTGGACGATGTCCAAATGGCCAAATGTCCAAAGTGAGCAGTAAACACCTGAACTGCTCCAGGTCTCCAGTACGATAGTGTGCCTAAACACAACTGATGAGCATCTTCTCCCGGGTCTCAGTTTCCCAATTGGAAAGTGTGGCCTGTTACTGACGTGTTTACACTGGACGTCTCCAAAAGGGACCTATCTTTACCAGCACTGATACACACACACACACACACACACACACACACACACACACACACACACACACACACACACCTTAGTGAATGAATACAGTAATTATTACATTTATTACCTCTTATTTCTGGTTTTCACAAGTTATTCTTTTTATTTTCTTGTACTACTAGCAAAGTTAACATCTTAAATATATAGTTTTAATGTATACAAAACTCTATATCAATAGTATTCATCCATTCATGCAGTTCAATAACCACATGCCAGGGTCATGGTGGTCCAGAGCCTATCCCAGAATCACTGGGTGCAAGGCTGGGGGGGGGGGGGGGGGGCACGCTGAACGGGACCCCAGTTTATGCATCGCAGTGTACCCACACACACCAAAAGCAGATCAGAGTCACCAATTCAAACTGCATGTCTTTTGACTGTGGGAGGAAACCAGAGCACCCGGAGGAAACATGCAACCTGCACACAGATAGACCTGGATTCAAATGTCCAAACAGCCCATGTGGTGTGATGTGCCAGGGGTACCTGCTTTGTTACCATGACACCCATGTCAACAATATTAATCAAGTAAATATAAAACGAAAGACCCATTTGGTCATGAACCATCTAGTCCCTCAAAGCTCAAATAACTTTATTCTGCCTCATTGACTCAACATCTACTTTTATCTGATGCTTTTCTCCAAGGTGACTTACAAAGGCTCAGCTATTTACAATTTACAATTTATTTACATATATGTATTTACAATTATTTACCCTTTTATACAGTTGAGGAGCACCGACACCTGAACCCAGACAGGTTTCTGTCCGGCACCAAAGAACTAGAAACACCTGGAGTCAGTAAAGGTGTAAATGTCACAGGATGAGTGACTTTTTACTTCACTCATGAGAAATGAGGAAATTGTAGATTCAAAGGGCTGTGAGGGACATTCAACCTAGCGGAGTTTAGAGTGAACAAAATGCGGTAAAAGTTCAATAAAGGTACAATCAACACACTTGAGTCAAAGTTCAGCTCCTGTCATGTTGGAGGAACAGAAATTCTGAACACAGTAAATTGTTTTACATGTTTGCTTTTCCCTACCCTGTGGATGTCTTTTCTTCCAATATATCAGGGCTCCTGCCGCCAGCACTGTGACCAACACCCCTCCAACGACACCACCAACGATGGGACCAACTGAAGAACCTTCAGCTGAAACAGAGTTTAAAACATGATTAACATGGTGAGTAAATCCTGACAAATCACTGCACATCTATCACATTATAATATTAAATGTTCCTGATTCTCTGAACAACTTTCAGCAGGATGGAGCTCATCAAACACAGATACCACCTTTTACCCTCCTTTACCACTCAGGAGTTTTAACCACAGCTGTACCACCATCCACACTGTGGTATGAAGATACCGTGATAATAAAAGAGTAAAAACACTTTATTGAACTACTGACCTGGAGATAACTCTCTGTCTTTGGACTCTGGAGAAGAAAAGAACTGCTCAGGTAAACAAGGTAAAATATGGAGCAAATCTGTGGCTCTAAAGACTCTTCAAGTCACAAAAATGCTCAAGATTGTTGTATTTTGTCTTCCACTGGACACCAGAGTGCTGATGGACTGACCACTTTGACCACTGACCACCTATTGTCCAGGTGATGATGATGATGATGATGAGGATGATGTGTGTGTGGTGTGTGTTGGAGCATCAGTGTGATGAGCAATGAGCAGTCCTGTCCTTTTAGCAAGAACACTGACTGTTTAATGGTCACTATGAGGACAGTAACAACACTCTCTAGAGTACAGTGTCCCCTTCACTACTCTGCCACTTTGCTCTTTCATTGCCTCTACAGTGAACGGCGCCTCCTGCTGGTCAACACACACCACCTGCAGCAGCAGCAACACAGTGGAGTCTCCAGTCCAAGTGTGTGTTTCCCACAGAAATGTGTACTAAGCAGGAGCTCAGCTGTTATTAACCAAAATATTATACATATTGGTCACTGATAACAGTAAAATTGGAGACACCTGAGTGTTTAAAGAGCGCTGGGGAAACAGTGGAAGTTCTAACAAACCCAGAGCTGCTTTCGTTCATCTGAGTTCCACAGTAAATGTGACACGATGGTGTGTGTGCAGCTTGAAGTTCACTGTACGATATCGATTTTTATACTTCTGTGTCTCACAGAAACAAAAAAACTCAAGTCAAGAATTGATATTAAGTTACTAAATTAAGTCTTTCAGACCGAATATTCAAATTCAGGTTTCAGGGAGGTGAATTCAATGCTTTTTACATTTATCAGACGTTTTTCTCCAAAGTGATGAACATCTCATAGAAAATACAATGTGTTCATTACATTAGGAGAAAGAGACACATAGATGCAGACGTGTAATTATTAAATACAGTTAGTTTGTTTCTTTCCACCATATGAACCAATGTTCATCCAAATATTGATGCTTCCTGATCACCCTCCTAGTAGTTTTTTTTTTTTTTGAAAAGCATATAAACATTTACGTTCTATTGCAGGAGAGGCTCTGTAAAGGACTTATCTGAGCATCATCATGAACATTTACACCTTATGTGAACTTAAGAGATTGTCAATGAATTGAATCCTGAAGAGATGAGTTTTAAGACCCAGGAGATTTAAAACTCACATTTTTGTAAAAGTTAATCTTTTGATAATTTGCACAATATTCATAACGGTACCTTAATTAAGCAAGAATCTGATTCATGGAGTAAATATAAAAAGAGTTAAAAAAAATGTCAATCATGACTTCAAAAATTCTGACAAAGTTAGAATGTAAAGGGTTAAAAATAATTTGAACAGTTAAACCTCACAGGACTGAGAATCTTTTTTTATTTACCGTTTTACTGTCACAGTCCATCAGTGTCTCTATATTCTGCTCCACTCACCTGTCACACACAAGTTCTTCACTGCTTTATGCAGTTCTTTTCCTGTTGTACTGTCATACACTTCAGCAGAATACGCTCCTTTCTGGTCCATCTGTACACTGTGCAGGATAAGGGATCCACCGCTGGTTACATTTTCTTTACTGCCTATTATAACTGTTCCTTTCCTCTTCTCAAAAACTTTTGTGTCTCCATGTTTCCAGATCAACTCATTGTCTTGTGTGAAGCCTGAATATTGCAGTTCAATGGTCACGGGGTCTCCGACCGCAGTGGTCACATCGCACTGCTGGGCTGTGGGACGGAGACGAGAGGGGGAGTTAAAAACAGACTCAAGTCAATGATGGGGTGAAACACAGTAAACACACACACACACACTGCAGAAGCTGGAAGGTGTTCACAGCAAACTAGCAACACGTCCACAGTTCAGAAAGACACTTTATTACCGCGTTACCGATGACTCCGCAGAAAGAACGACTCCCTCGCAGACACTCCAACCCCTGTGATGAACACACTACCCTGCTCACTGTATTAAACACGCTGTCCGGTTTACTGTAATTACATGGAGGGAGGGGGGGGGTGGGTGGGTCTGGGACGCCAGATCTCGCCGTTGAGCCTTCCGGAGGTGTCGTGGGCTCAATTCAATGAAACGTCAACGAAGGAAGGTGCCCACTTGATGACCCCAACGAAGTGCTCGCGGTGGCTCCCGGTGAGGAGGATAGTGCTTGCCCATGATGTGGGCTGATTTTTAGTTTTTTTTTTTTGTGGAGGGAAGGAGTACTGTGGCATGGTTGGTTTGTGTCCAGCCCCCCTCGATTTTGGCACGAGGGGTTGAACATCTTTCCCTGTGTATTATTGCAACACTGACCCATTTGCTATAAAGAACACAATACCCACTTTATTGTAACGCAGTACCGTGTTTACTTTCATTACCACAAAACCAGGTTTACTGTTGGGTACTTTACATTATATATAATGCTCACGTTTCTTCATTTATCAGCCGCTTTTCTCCGAGCGACTTCCAATTAAGTCTATGTAGTGTTAGCGGCCCACACACCTTCTTCACCGCGGTAACTTAAACTGCTAGATAACTTCAGTTGACAAAGGTGATAGAACAGTTGTGGGAAAAACAAAATTTACTGTACATGTCATGTGGAGGACAGTGGAATGTAGAGAGATGTGACAGCTGTGTAAAAATATTTATATTTATTTATTTAGCCAACACTTTCTCCAAAGCGACGTACATCTGGGAGAAAAACAGAGAGTTCATTATATCAACCGGAGCAGAGATTTGGATACAGATTATATGGTAACTAAAGCTTAAGTATGATTTATGTATGTGAGCTGAAACTAACCCAGGCAAGAGTAAACACAGCTGAGATGCATGTAATAATAATATCATGTATGCCCTGCGATGAGGGTACGTTTAAAGGCAGTAACAATCAATCAAGTGAAGGGGATCCCTTGAAGGCAGTTGTGTCTGTAAAACATGATAATAGCGGAGTAGCGAGAACAGCACGTGAGGAGGAGGAAGTAGAACCCCAAAGAAAGTTAGGATCCACGTCAAGATGAGAATCGAGCAGACTATCATGGCATATTATGGTAGGCGCCACTGTGACTGAAGGACCATTAATGGCATGAACCAAAACAGCCGTAAAAAAAAGTGGCCAGATCCGGGGGGGGGGGATCTGGAGCACGTAAAAATGGGAGTGTCTGGTCAATCCAAATTGTGTAAAAGCCTGTACTGTTTGCAAGTTGTCCGGCAGTTTTTGCTCTGCAGACCAACTTGGATTTGTTACTCTCTAATAAACTTAGTCTGCATTTACAAACCACCCGAACTTGAGTCTGTTGTGTCGTCTCTGCAAACCGCAACAACACACGATTGTAAAATACAGCCAGTTTGTGACTTTTCGCCATGAACCGGTGCAGATGATGAGACGAGCAGCTGCACAGGGTTTTAAAAAAAATGAAAATAATTGCTACTGACAATTATTAAACATGAACACACATTATCATACACTAACTGAGACAGACGACAGAAATGTACAGAATAAATAAAAAGTCCGTTTCCTGAGAGAAGCTGCGAGCTGTGAAATCAGGAAGAAAGGAAGAATAAACTTACCGGCAAAAGTGAGCAGAAATTGGGTGAAAAGGAGGAGAGAAAGGAGATACAACAAGAGGAGTTTATGATGATCCGTCCGTCCGGTCCGCATCGTCCTCCCTCCTTTATCACCGAAATGAACAGAGAAGCTCAGAAGAAGCGCCGCCTTTTTCTTTCTTCTCAGTGTGAAACCAAAAATAAAAAAAGTGAGGCGCTAAGTGACCTTCGACACGGAAATGACTGTAAAACAGCGTAAAAACACAGCACGGCACTGTCACCTGCTGCTGTTCATCATTCGTACTGTACCATTTAATCCTTTTTCCCACTTTAGTCATTTATTTAATCAATTTCAATCGAACCGTTTTATTGTAGCAGTCTGTTTCAGTACAGAAAACACTGAATATATTGATTAACGAAATAGTAATTTCTGGCACGGAATCTACGTTTATTGCCAGAATTTATTTTTGTTTGTTTTATTTACTGTTTGTTGTAACCTAGAAACGGACCCCACCCAACCCCACAAATTTCCCCGAAACACAGTGTCGCCCCCTACTGGTGCCAGTAAGGAGGTTCATTTACATTTATCCATTAACTTACAGCGTTGAGGTTACAATTATTTACCCTTTTATACAACTGCATAATTTTTTACTGGAACAATTGAGGGTAAGTACCTTGCTCCAGGATACTACAGCTGGAGATTGAACCTGTGACCTTTTGATCCAAAAGCAGCAGCTGTAACCACTACATTACCAGTTGCCCCTATATTTTTTTTCTTCAAGTCGTCACATTTTAATGGTGTGAATGTACAATGGTTTACAAAAAATGTCAGAAAATTTCACATTCACAAAGAAACTAAATTATAAAGTCCATGTACACAATCATGAATAAATGTGAAAAGTCAAAACTGGACCATGTAACAACTTCCAGGTTTTCTTCAGTGCGGTTCTGGCCCATTTAACTGCTTGTGGCTTTTCTCCATTTGATGAACACGAATGAAGATGAAGATGAAGAAGAAATGAAGAAGTGAAGAAGTGTATCAATTCATCGAAGATGTTTTCTGTCTCTCCTAGGGGGGTCACACAGGACTGCAGTAAGACTCACTTTGAGCCCAGGAGTTCAATGGTATTAATCAGCCCTTAGTAGAAGTGGCAAATGAACAATTGAAAATTGTAACCATAGTGCATATTGGGGGAAGCTGGTAGTGTAGGTTTGACCTGCTTTTTTGGACCCAAAGGTTGCAGGTTTGAATCCCACCTCCAGCTGTAGTACACTTGATCAAGGTCCTTACCTTAAATTGCTCCAGTAAAATTGCTCAGCTGTATAAATGGGTGTCACACCTCCAGGATGTGGAGCTGATCCTGAGAGCAGTACCACCTGACACACTGTGGAACTTCTTCGAGGAGTCCTCTTCAGTTTGGCCCTTTAAGAACTTACCGCTTCACGTAGAGTTTATCAATCATCTCGTCCCCAACTGTGCCTTTCCTGTTATTTCCTGTACCTTCCAAAGTCTTCAGGTTTGCACTGAAGAACACTAATAAAACTCTGGTATTGGGCTATACCTTTCCAAGCCTTCAGAGTGGTTATTGAAAGATCACTGACAGTGGGTAAATAATTTTAAATGGCTTAACATTGAAAGTTGCTTTGAAGAGAAGCATGAGATAAATGTAATGTAGCCGTCATACCACCATATACCAAGTTGTGATCTGTTGTCACACAACAAAATAATAAACAGATAATAAATGTAAGCAATGTCATAAAAAGAAAGCAAATGACATTTACATGTACATGTATTCATTTAGCAGACACTTTTCACCAAAGCGATGTACATCTCATAGAAAATACAATGTGTTCATTACATTAGCAGGATAAGACACTTAGGTACAGACACGTGATTCTAAAGCACAGTTAGTTTGTTACTTTCCACCATATGAACCAATGTTCAACACACGAGTAGGTGTATAAAAGTTTAACCATTTTTCAACCGTTTCAATCACAAAATTATTAAACAAAAACGTTGACATGTTTATTGTGCACTTAGAGATCAGGGGCGAAGTGAGTCCAGAAGAGGCGAGTTTTAAGACCCTTTTTAAATGTAGACAGGTATTCAGCAGTTCTGATTCGGGGGGACTGGTGACTCCACCACATCGGACCCAGAACCAAGAACCTTTGTGCTTTACTTTTTGTGCACGGGACCACGGAGCAGGCAGAGGTGGAGGAATGTAGGGGTCTGTAAATAGCGTTGTAAATATCTGGGAGCAGTTCTATTGATACATTTGTAGACGATATCCAGGGTCTTAAATCTGATCCAGGGAGCTATAGGAAACCCGTGCAGAGAAACGAGTAGAGGAGATACATAGGAACGCTTTGGCAAGTCAAACACAACTTGTACTGCGGTATTCTGTATCAGCTGGAGAGATTTGATGGCAGTAGCAGGAAGGCCACACAGGAGAGAGTTGCAGTGTCCAGAGTGGATATCACCATGTCCCAGACAAGTAGTTGAGCAAACTCAGTTGTGAGGTAAGGACGGATCCTGCGGATGTTATGCAGGATGTATCTGCAGGTCCAGATTGTGGGTTCGATCTACTGAGAGAAAGACAGACTTGAGTCAATCGTCACTCCCAGACTCTTAGTCGAGGAGGCTGGAAAATGAGTGAGTTGTCCAGGTTGATCGATAGATCGTGACAGGAGGACAGGCCAGTTAGAGAGGTTGAGCTGGAGGTGGTGATCAGACATCCATGCAGAGATGTCTGACTGGCAGCAGCAATGCGTGCGCAGTTCTCTGATGCTCCAGGTGGAAATGAATGGTTGTGAAATATCATAGAGATGACAGGCCCTTCATAATGAACCTTTCCATGCTCTTTGAAACACAACCCTAGCTCTTTCAACCTCAACCTGCTGTTTGGATCATGACCGTATCTCAGAGCCACACCCATAACACTAACACCTATCTTGTTTGTGTCCTCACATGTATCTGGGGAAATATGGTGGCATCGCTGTCTCACAGCACCTGGGGGGTGCAAGATGATGTGGGTTCAATCTCTGTTCAGTCTGTGTAGAGTTTGCATGTTCTCTGCATGGGTTTCCTCTCACAGTCCAAAATATGCCGTTCAGGTAGATTAGTGACTCTTAAATCACTCATAGTGTTTAAGTGATCAAAAGAAAGTGTGTTCCACTGATGTATGGATGAGCGACCCAGTGTAAGTAGTGTATCTAGCAGTGTAAGTCACCGTGGTGAATAAGGTGTGTGGGCTGATAACACTACATAGAGTTCATTGGAAGTCACTTTGGAGAAAGTGTCTGATAAATAAATAAATATAAATGTAAATGTATTGCTAGTCAACATCTGGTCTCTGGAGAACAAGCTCGATGATCTCAGGGCCAAGTTTAAGTTCCAGAGGGACATTCAGGACTGCAACCTCCCCTGCTTCCCAGAGACATGGCTGAAACCAGCGGTACTGGACTGTCCAGCTGGCCGAGTTCTTCTCATTTTACCGCATGGATAGAACACTGGAGTTTGGCAAGTGAAGGGGAGGTGGAGTGTGTCCTATGGGAAACAGTAGCTGGTGCAACAGCGTGAGTATTGATAGTCTCACACACTCCTAACCTGGAGCTCTTGACTATCAAATGTCTTCCTCAAGAATTTACCTCGGTAATAGTCAGCACCGTTTATATTCCACCTCAGGCGGACATGGACACTGTCTTATGTGAACTACATGAGGCTCTCACCCAGCAACAGACTCACCACCAGGACGCTGCGCTCATTGTGCTGGGGATTTTAATAGCGCTAACCTGAAACGTGCAGCGCCAAACTTTCACCAACACATCACCTGCCCCACCAGGGGTGAAAAGATTCTGGACTATTGCTTCTGTCTGTTTAAAGACAGCTACAAGGCACAACTTCATCCACCATTTGGAAAATCGGACCATGTCACCATCTCCTCATGCCTAGATCATACAAACAAAGGCTGAAACAGGAAGCTCCCGTCCAGAGGGAAGTCGCGTGCTGGACGGACCAATTGGTGGCCGCTCTTCAGGTCACTCTAGAGCAGTGGTGGGCAAACTACGGCCCGTTGGGCTGTTTAATCTGTCCCGTCGAGTATTTACAAAATTATCCTAAAGACCGCATTCATGTCACCTTTTTCCTGCAATACCCTGCATTTCAGTTGATTCTACTAGATGGCGCTGTTCACCAACAACACTGTTCCCATTGAAATTGAATAAAAGTTCTTGTTACTTTTCGGAGAATGGGTTTCACATGTAATTTATATTAGTTCATTCCCCCCATCTGCTACTGGCCCAGCCCCTCTGTCAAATTTTAAAACCCAGTGTGGCCCTTGAATCAAAAAATTTGCCCACCGCTGCTGTAGAGGACACAGACTTGGCCAAGTTTAGGAGCAGCTAGGATGATGACATCAACAGGTTTATGGAAATGGTTGTGGATTCATAGGGAAACTGGTGGATGATACAGTCTGCAAAACCCCCATCTGTACATTCCCTAACCAGAAGCTGTGGGTGGATAAATCATCCGCGATACTCTGAGAACTTGCACCACTGCCTACAATGCGGGGCTCATCACCAGGAACATGAACATGAATACAAGGCTGCAACCTACAACGTGCACAGAATGGTGAATGAAGCAAAGCGGCGCTACGGGAGAAAATTAGAGAGTCACAGTTCCAAGAAGGTGACTCTAGAAGCCTGTGGCAGGGACTGAGAATGATTACGGACTATGAAACACCACCCTCCAGAATGGTGAATGCGAACAACTCTGGCCAACGAGCTGAACGCTCACTTCGCTCACTTCGAGCATGCTGCCAAGAGCGCTAACACTGCTATGAACGCTGATGGCAGTGCGCATGCGGAGAAAGTCAGAGCGGTAAACGCTTTCACCATCTGGGAGCACGAAATGAGGAAAGCCTTCAGGAGAGTGAACAACAGGAAGGCTGCAGGACCAGACAGCACCTCAGGTCTGGTCCTTAGAGGCTGCACTGACCCCCGAGGACCAGTGTTCACGGAGATGTTCAATCTCTCCCTTGCACAGCCGGTAATCCCCACATGCTTCAGACAGTCCATTATCGTTCCTGTCCCGAAGAAATCCCAGCCCGCCTGCCTCAATGACTATCGCCCAGTAGCTCTGGTCTCAATTATAATGAAGTGCTTTGAAAGGCTGGTCAGAAACTTCATGACCTCTTCACTACCCGACACCCTGGACCCATTACGGTTTGCATACCGTCCCAATCACTCTACTGAAGACACCATCTCATACCTCCTACACTCAGCTTTGACCCATTTTGACACAGAGAGGGGGGAAATGTGTTAAAATGCTGTTTGTAGATTACAGTTCAGCATTTAACACTATAATTCCCTCCAAACTCATAATCAAATTGGAGGACCTGGGACTTTGTCTGTCCCTGTAGCTCCAAATTCCATACAGACAGACCACCAGCAGTATGAGTGGGCAGACATATTTCACCCCCTCCCTACCCTGAGCACTGGAGCCCCCAGGGGTGTGTCTTGAGCCCCCTGCTGTACTCACTGTACACGTGTGACTGAGTGGCCACTTCCAACTCTACCACCATTGTTAAGTTTGCTGATGACACTGTTGTGGGCCCGACCTCCGATAACATCGAGAAGCCCAACCTGGAGGAGATTAGGAACCTGGAGAACTGATGCCAGGAGAACAACTTCATCCTGAACGTGAGCAAAACAAAGGAGCTGATAGTGGACTTCGGCCAGAAGCAGGACAGGAGCTACCACCCCCTTAACATCAACGGGGCCCCAGTGGAGAGAGTGGACAGTTTCCGCTACCTTGGTCACATCACAAAGGACCTCTCATGGTCGTGTCACATCAACACCCTGACAAAGAAGTCCCATCAGCACCTTTACCATCTTAGACGCTTAAGAGACTTCAAACTGCCCTCTAGGGTGCTGGGGAATTTTTACATCTGTACCACCGAGAGCATCTTGACGGGAAACATCATGGCCTGGTTTGGGAACAGCACCAAGCAGGAGAGGCAGGCTCTCCAGAGGGTGGTGCGACCATCTGAGCGCATCATCCACACTGAACTCCATGACCTGCAATCTGTTTACAGCAAGCGGTGCTGGACCAAGGCCAGGAAGATGGTGAAAGACCTCAGCCACCCGAACAACGAACTTTTCTTCCTGCTCCTGTCAGGGAAGTGTTTTCGCTCCCTGAAGGCCAACAGAGAGAGAATGAAGAGGAGCTTCTTCCCGCAGGGATCCCTTGCGGAACATAATGGTGATGGCAGAACTCATCTAGTGGTGGACTCCTGGAGGTAGGACTCCCTTGTCTTTGCACCCCCAGTCTTCTCACCAATAAGCTGTGGGTCACCAGCTGCTATTTAAACCTGGCTAATTCACATCAGCTGAGAGTCCTAATCAAAACTGACACTACTACGACAATGCTAACCAAAACAAACAGATGCAATTAATCGATTGATGGAGTCACACCCACTCTACAGTACAGGACACGGAGTTGTTTTGCTTTACATGTACCCTAACAAATTGCAAATACAATTAAACAGACAAATAAAAATATGACCAACAACTACAGAAACAGGCTATTATTATCATCATCATCATTACGGTCCATCAATAAACGCAGCAGGATGAGTGCCATCCCCACAGTTGAAACAGTCATTCCTGCTAGACAGAATTGAGCGACAGGCTCAATCACGTGCTTGTCTTCTGTAGACCAAGCCAACGGGACAGGCCAATAGGGAAATCCAGGGACAGGCATGGGTCAATCGCACGGCAAACATTCATCAGAGGAAAACCAGAAATCATTGTTGAAGGAAATATGAAGCAGAGGTCAAAACCAGAAAGATAAGACAGATCATAAATCAGGTATGGGGTAATCCCTGTGGTTGCTCAGAGGAGGTTCCACACTGAACTGAGTCCAGCACACTTTCTTATACCGTGCCCCTGTGTGTGGTTCCAAGTGTTGCCGATGAGTCGATGGATGGGGGTGTGACACAAACATATTACACACACACACACACACACACACACACACATTTTCAGAGCCGCTTGTCCCATACGGGGTCACAGGGGAACCGGAGCCTACCCGGTAACACAGGGCGTAAGGCCGGAGGGGGAGGGGACACACCCAGGACGGGACGCCAGTCCGTCGCAAGGTACCCCAAGCGGGACTCGAACCCCAGACCCACCGGACAGCAGGACTGTGGTCCAACCCACTGCGCCACCGCACCCCGCACAAACATATTACAATTCAGTCATTGATGGTGATGTAGTGTTTGGACTTATGAACAGTTCCAGTTAAAAAAAGTTTCAATTATGAAGAGTTCCAGTTATGAACACACTTTCAGTCCCAGTTGTTTGTCACCTGAGACACAACTGTCCCTGGAAACATGAATGTCCACATGAGGACACACCGCAGTGCAGCATTTTGCACAAAGTTACATGACACATACAGTTTCTTCCCAGCACCCTCGGCCTCTTCATCTGGGGGGATGGATCTGTTACGGACCTGAGCACATGGATCCTTTTATTCCTAACATTCCAGGTGTTTTACCGCAGTACTGGTGCACTCATGGAGCAGAGAGCAGGGACAGAGCCCTTATACTGGAGTCAGAGATACAAACTCTTTGAGTCTGGAAGAGTGAACTTCCTCATGAGGGTTGTGTGCTCAACAGGTACAGGTGTATAGAGCGGGGCAGGAGGGGGTGGGGCCGTTAATGCTGTTACCTGACACTCAGAAGGTTCTGGGTTTGAAAGCCCTCTTCTGTAGTGCCTTTGACTCTAGTACTTACCCTGAATTGCTGCAGTAAAAATGACCCTGCTGTGTAAAGGGGTAAAGCAGGGTAAAGTCGATTGTCTGACACTGGGAGTCAACTGGACAAAATTTAACAAGTTTGACGGTGAAACACCTCAGTCTGCTGAGCAAAGTGTTGCCGTCCCCAAGAGCAGGAAACACAAGGAGGGACTTCCTGGACCTCCAGTAGAGCCTGGTGTGTCCCTGCTTCCTGGGAGGAGTGTTGCTGTGGATGTCCTAACCACCCTGACCAGGAGGACTGTAGTAAACAAACGCATCGCAATAACCTCTGTATGTTGGAGAAATGGGCCTGGACCATGGGGTTACAGTCGAACAGGGGTCAAACACAAGACAAAACACAAACATGAAAACACAAGTTGGCAGCAAGGTAGCATGCAGTGGCCACTTCGGGAGCCTTAAACAACATGGTGCATGTTATGTGTTATTTACACCATTTGGGAAACTCTTACCGATATGTGCATCGGAAGCACTGGTGCACATACCTATCATCACCAGCTTCTGCTGAACATTGGAAAACAAAGCTCAGGAGGAATAAACAATGGACTTTGGGAAGAGCTACGTGACCTCTGGCTGCTACGTGAGCCAGGCCCTGGGACCACGGTATTGCCTGAATCAAGGGTGCCAGAAACGGTTTGCGAGGCAGTGGAAGTGTGGTAAGCGAGCCGGTATTCATAGTAGGCTAAAGGCTAACCCTAGCTGCCCGGCTCTACCATCCATTCTCCTCTCCAATGTTCGCTCCCTCGACAATAAACTGGACTCCCTCAGACTACAGCTAACTACCCAGCGTGAAGTCAGGGACTTCCGTGTTCTCATCTTTACACAAACACGGCTCAACGACAGCACTCCAGGTGCAGCCATTCAGCTGGCCGAGCTATTTGCGCATTGTGCCGACAGGATAGCAGCACTGTCTGGTAAGATTGGTGGCAGTAGTCTGTGTGTTTACACAAACAACGAATGGTACAGGAATGCTTTTGTGGTCTCTAGCTACTGTTCGTCGCTGGTGGAGTTTATAATCGTGACATACCGACCATACTACCTGCCCAGAGAATTTACCGCCGTACTCACTGTCGCGGTCTTCATTCCACCAAGTGAACTCTATGGGTCCGTCAGCAACTTACAGACATCACAACCCGATGGATTTTTCTTTGTCGCCGGGGACTTGAACCACGCGACTCTCAAATCAGTGCTGCCAAAATTGTACCGGCATGTCGATTTCGCATCCCGTGGTGCAAACACTTTAGACCTCATTTACGCAAACATTCCCGGTGCTTACAAGGCTGCACCCCGACCCCACCTCGGCTACTCGGGCCACATCACTGTCATGTTAATCCCAGCATACAGACCACTGCTGAAACGTGCCAAACCAGTCTTGAAACAGGTGAGAACCTGGTCTGAGGGAGCCATCCCAGCACTTCAGGACTGCTTTGAACACACAGACTGGAATATGTTCAGAGAGGCTGCTACTACCATAACACCGCAGACTTGGAGGAATACACAGAATCAGTGACTGGCTACATCAGCAAGTGCTTAGATGATGTGACTTCCTTCAAGACCATCACCACACTCAAACCAGAAACCGTGGATGACTGCTGAGGTGTGCTTGCTGCTGAAAACCCAAGACAGGGTCGCAGCTTGGAAAACTCGGTGCAATGATGGTGTCTTCAATACACGCGCTCATCCTTCTCCTCCAGTTAAACTAATCAAAGTTAACTCACCACCACACATGTGGCTACTTTGCTCACATAACTTATATTGAAGTATCCGAATGAGAACAAACTCAAACATGGCTCGCTCTCCCTGAGTTCTTCTCTTGCCCAGAGTTACTTTCTACTCTCCTAGCCCGCTCTCTTAACTGAATAAAACTGAAGTCCTCTTCACACGTTCTCCAACCCTCTTCCCCTCACTCAACTCTTCTCGAACTCTCTCCGGAACTCTCCGTCCCAGAAGATCGCAAGCATTTTCCCCAATTAACACTGATTGGGTCTTTCTTTCTTCTTTGGTCCTTAGCTGGCGATTTGGGGGGCAGGTCGCCCCCTCAACCAATATGCTGCTGTAGGTGCTGCTGGATTCCGTATGCCACTCACGATACGCTTCCACTTCTGGCGATCGGTGGCGATAATTCTAGCCTCGTTGATGGTCAGTCGCTAGTTCTTTAGGTCTTCTTCAACATGTTTAAGCCATGTTTTCTTTAGCGCTGCTCGTTGAACTCTCCAGTGGGCAGGTTGCTCTTGCCAGAGGAGCTTGTGTGGCAGTCGATTGGTGTTCATTCTGCATACATGGCCAAACCATCGCAGTCTGCATGTTTGGATTTGCTCTTCTATTGAGGGTTGATTGTCGCACTTTTTCCGAATTATCTCGTTACAATGGCGATCACGAAGAGAGACACCCAGGATCTGTCTCAGGCATCGCATTTGGAAGACTTCGAGCTTGTTGATGTCTGATATGAGCAGAGTCCATGTCTCCGATCCGTATAGGAGGATTTGCAGGATCAATGTTCGGAAGAGGCAAATTCTGGTCTTGGTGGAGATGTTAGCCTTCTTCCATAGGCACCACTTGAGCGAGGCGAATGCTGCTGTTGCCTGGCCAATCCTGCTGTGGACTTCGGTGGTGGATGTCACTTTCTTCTCCTGCACCAGCGATTCCAGGTATTTGAATTCTTGGACCTGCTCGATTTGGATTCCATCGAGGTGGAAGTTGGCTTGTGATCCATCGATGGTCATAACTTTGGTCTTGTCTGCATTGATTCTTAGACCGTAGGACTGGGCGATGCGAGCGATTTGGCACAGGATGTTGGTGGCCTCTGCATCTGTGTTGGCAAATATGGCACTGTTGTCTGCGAACATCAAGTCGGTCAGGAAGTTGTTTACGTCTTATTGAACTCTGATTGAACACTGATTAGGTAATCTTTAAATGACACTTTCCTGACAAGTAACCACCAAAAAAAACTTGCAATACGAGAACAAAAAAACATCAGCTTACAAAGCCATAACCCTCTTCATATTAATACAAAACTATTGTAACGACCCGCGTTACTGTTTTGAGCGGGAAATGTGTTTATTGTAATTGGTTAACGGTCGGTGACGTATGGACGGGGAATATAAGGGGATGTTTGCAGCTGCTGGGGAGAAAAAGCGAAGAGAGCCTGAGGGCTATAAGCAGGCTGGGAAGGCTGACTAGACACGTGGGTCCTGGAGGAAACGGGGTCCTCGGACGGAGAGAATTATTTCACTGTATGTCGGTGTTCAAAAATGTTCGAGATGAACGCTGCCTTTGCATCCTTCTTCGCCCCATGCAAACCCACAGTGCTGCACGCCACACTGTTTCACACCAATGAGACTTTATACCCCAGATACACAATACAACATGAGAACAAATTTAGTAGGGGCTACACGAGTCTCAGTGCTTCCATTTATCCCCCTTGGCTGCGTAGTCTTGCTGCACTGTGTGTTCATAAATGATGTATTATTGAATCGACAGGATCACCGACTGCAGCACCGTAGAAAAAAAAGTTTATTTTACTAAATTAATTTTAGGTGACATGTTTTTGTCCAAAAACCAATTTTGTTTTCATAAAAAATGTAATTCAATTCCCTTATGATGAGAATTCACTTCACAGGGGATTTTGGTGGAGAAATGAACCCCATTCAGTGAGGGATGGGTGTGTTTGCTCTTTTCAACAAGGACACAGACAGGTTGCCTGAAAAACACTGAAAATGGATCATCTGCAATTGGACCCTCCCAGTTACTCCATTTCTGATGCAGAAAATCAGTTTATTAAGAACAGCATCACAGCACTGTGGGTGAGGAAGATGGATGGATGGATGGATGGATGTTCTTTGGTTTTATATTTAACTTGTTAAATCGCCGTGGTTCAAGGAATCAACTTGTACAATAAAGTTAGAATGTCATAAATTAGAGCATAAAATGGCATTCAATTAAACTAAACGTTTATTATGTAGCCTGGTCTGATTGTCTAAAAAATATAAAAAAAAACGTACTTCTTCATGCCAGATCCGAATACTACGCAAAGTTAATTGATGAAAATGACAAGAACGTTCGCTTCCTGTTTAATACCATCGCTTACTTAACTGGGAAACACAAAGCTAAACAATGTATTTCTGCTACCATTACTAATGATGAATTTATGTCATTTTTCAATAATAAATTAGAGAATATCTGCAAATCCATAGTGCCTTCTAGTTCGGTTTTACCAAACATGAGCACTTCTGACGATGATATTAGTTCTCCGCACCATCTCAGTAGCTTTGACGTAATAACTGTAGAAGAAATTACTGTGCTAATTCGCTCTATGAAAAGTACAAACTGTCCTTTAGACCCAATCCCCACTAAATTACTGAAAGCCACAGTTTCCGTGCTTGCAGAACCTATTGTTAATATTGTTAAGATGTCGTTACTAAATGGCTGTGTTCCAAAAGCTCTTAAAATTGCCATTATTAGACCCCTAGTAAAGAAATCGGATCTGGACTGTAATAACCCATGTAATTACAGACCGATCTCCAATGTACTGTTTTTATCCAAAATTCTAGAAAAAAATCGTAGCTTCCCATCCATCCATCCATCCATCCATCTTCCTCCGCTATCCGGTGCCGGGTCGCCGGGGCAGCAGTCCAAGCAGAGTCCTCCAGACTTCCCTCTCCCTGCACACCTCCTCCAGTTCCCCTGGGGAAACCCCAAGGCGTTCCCAGGCCAGCTGGGAGACATAGTCTCTCCAATATGTCCTGGGTCTGCCCCGAGGCCTCCTCCCAGTGGGACATGCCCGGAACACCTCACCAGGGAGGCGTCCAGGAGGCATCCGGAACAGATGCCCGAGCCACCTCAACTGGCTCATCTCGATGCGGAGGAGCAGCGGCTCTACTCCGAGCTCCTCCCGGGTGACTGAGCTCCTCACCCTATCCCTAAGGGTACGCCCAGCCACCCTGCGGAGGAAACTCATTTCTGCCGCTTGTATCCGCGATCTCATTCTTTCGGTCATGATCCAGAGTTCATGACCATAGGTGAGGGTAGGAACGTAGATTGACCGGTAAATTGAGAGCTTCACCTTACGACTCAGCTCCTTCTTCACCACAACAGACCGGTACAATGACCGCATTACTGCGGACGCCGCACCGATCCGTCCGTCAACCTGCCGCTCCATTTTTCCCTCACTTGTGAACAAGACCCCGAGATACTTAAACTCCTCCACTTGAGGGAGCAACTCCCCCCCAACCCGGAGGGGGCAATCCACCTTTTTCCAACTGAGGACCATGGTCTCGGATTTGGAGGTGCTTATTCTCATCCCCGCCGCTTCGCACTCGGCTGCATGTCCCCAGTGCACACTGCAAGTCTTGATTCGATGAAGCCAACAGGACCACATCGTCCGCAAAAAGCAGAGACGAGATCCTGCGGCCACCAAAACAGACACCCTCCGTTCCCTGGCTGTGCCTAGAAATTCTGTCCATGAAGATAATGAACAGAATCGGTGACAAAGGGCAGCCCTGGCGGAGTCCAACATGCACTGGGAACAGGTCTGACTTACTGCCGGCAATGCGAATCAAGCTCCTGCTCCGGTCATACAGGCAACGAACAGCCTGTAGCAGTGAGCCCCGAACCCCATAATCCCGAAGTACCCTCCACAGGATGCCACGAGGGACACGGTCGAATGCCTTCTCCAGGTCCACAAAACACATATGGAATGGTTGGGCAAACTCCCACGAACCCTCCAACACCCTAGTGAGGGTATAGAGCTGGTCCAGTGTTCCACGGCCAGGGCGAAAACCGCATTGCTCCTCCTGAATCCGAGGTTCGACTATTGGTCGGATTCTCCTTTCCAGTACCCCGGCATAGACTTTCCCAGGGAGGCTAAGGAGTGTGATCCCCCTATAGTTGGAACACAATCTCCGGTCCCCCTTCTTAAAAAGAGGGACCACCACCCCGGTCTGCCAGTCCAGAGGCACCGTTCCCGAGCTCCACGCAATGCTGCAGAGGCGTGTCAGCCAAGACAGCCCCACAACATCCAGAGACTTGAGAAACTCGGGGCGGATCTCATCCACCCCCGGAGCCTTGCCACCGAAGAGTTTTTTGACTACCTCAGCAACTTCAGCCAGGGTAATGGACGAGTCCCCCTCCGAGTCCCCAGCCTCTACGGAAGGCGTGTCGAAAGGATTGAGGAGATCCTCAAAGTACTCCTTCCACCGCCCGAGGACATCCTCAGCTGAGGTCAGCAACGCACCACTTCCACTGTAAACAGTGTTTGTGGAACACCGCTTCCCCCCTCTGAGTCGCCGGACGGTTTGCCAGAATCTCTTTGAGGCCGACCGAAAGTCTTCCTCCATGGCCTCACCGAACTCCTCCCAAGCCCGAGTTTTTGCCACGGCGACTTCCAGAGCCGCGCTCCGTTTGGCCCGTCGGTACCCGTCAGCTGCCTCAGGAGTCCCATGAGCCAGACAGGCCCGATAGAACTCCTTCTTCAGCTTGACGGCATCCCTTACCTCCGGTGTCCACCACCGTGTTTGGGGATTGCCACCACGACAGGCGCCGGAGACCTTATGGCCGCAGCTCCGAACCGCCGCCCCGACAATGGAGGCGTGGAACATAGTCCATTCAATGTTCCCCACCTCCCTCGGGACCTGGTTGAAGCTCTGTCGGAGGTGGGAGTTGAAGACCTCTCTGACAGGGGCCTCTGCCAAACGTACCCAACAGATCCTCACTATGCGTTTGGGCCTGCCAGGTCTGTCCAGCTTTTTCCCCCGCCATCGAATCCAACTCACCACAAGGTGGTGATCAGTTGACAGCTCAGCCCCTCTCTTCACCCGAGTGTCCAAGACATATGGTCGAAGATCAGAAGAAACGACTACAAAGTCGATCATCGACCTCCGACCTAGGGTGTCCTGGTGCCAAGTGCACTGATGGACACCCTTATGCATGAACATGGTATTTGTTATGGACAAACCGTGACTAGCACAGAAATCCAATAACAACTCACCACTCGGGTTTAGATCAGGGAGGCCGTTCCTCCCAATCACGCCCCTCCAGGTGTCACTGTCGCTGCCCACATGGGCGTTAAAGTCCCCCAGTAGAACGACAGAGTCCCCAGTGGGAACGCTTTCCAGCACGCCCTCCAGGGACTCCGAAAAGGCCGGGTACTCTACACTGCTGCTAGGTGCATAAGCACAAACGACAGTGAGAGACCGTTCCCTGACCCGAAGGCGCAGGGAGATGACCCTCTCATTCACCGGGGTAGACTCCAACACATGGCGGCTGAACTGGGGGGCTATTAATAAACCCACACCGGCCCGCCGTCTCTCACCCTGGGCAAAGCCAGAATAGTGGAGAGTCCACCCTTGGTCGAGAAGAGTGGTTCCAGAACCCAAGCTCTGAGTGGAAGTGAGCCCGACTATATCTAGACGGTATCTCTCAACCTCCCGCACCAGCTCAGGCTCCTTCCCCGCCAGTGAGGTGACATTCCAAGTCCCAAAAACCAGAGTTGGTGCCCGAGGTTTGGGTCGGCCAGGCACTCAGCCCCAACCACCGCCCAAATCACAATGCACCAGCCCCTTACGGTCTCTCCAGCAGGTGGTGAGCCCACCGAAGAGCGGCTCCACATCATGGCTTCGGGCTGAGCCCGGCCAGGCCCCGTGGGCATAGACCTGTCCACCAGGCGCTCGCATGCAAGCCCCCCCCCCCCAGACCTGGCTCCAGGGTGGGGCCCCGGTGACCCCATACTGGGCGGGGTAAACGAAAGCCTTGGTTTTATTTTCTTCATAAGGGGCTTTTGAACCGCACTTTGTCTCGTCTGTCATCCAGGACCTGTTTGCCATGGGAGACCCTACCAGGGGCATATAGCCCCAGGCAACATAGCTCCTGGAGTCATTCAGGCACTCAAACCTCTCCACCACGGTAAGCTGGCGGTTCACGGAGGGGATCGTAGCTTCCCAAATAGTAAAATATCTTAATCGTCATAATATATTTGAAAAATTTCAGTCTCTTTTCCGCACTGGTCACAGCACTGAAACAACGCTCACACGTGTTGTTAATGATATTCTCACCTCTTCTGATGCTGGTCAGATCTCTATTCTTATGTTACTGGACTTGAGTGCTGCGTTTGATACTGTAGACCATAGTATCCTACTGAGTAGACTTGGAAACCTGGTTGGACTAAGAGGCACCGTTCTGAAGTGGTTTGAATCGTATTTAGCTAACCGTGAACAATTTGTATTGAAATCTGACGACTGCACCCCCTCCATCTCAACTACGGTTCAATATGGTGTGCCACAGGGCTCTGTGTTGGGTCCATTACTGTTATCACTCTATATGTTACCATTGGGTGACATTATTTGCAAACACAATGTGAATTTCCATTTGTATGCTGCTGACACACAGCTTTATGTATCGTTCAAGCCTGATGATCCATCACATGTGGTATTGTTATCTAATTGTTTTACCACTGTAAAATTCTGGATGAGTAATACATTTTTTATCTCTACATGCTAGTAAAACAGAGGTACTTTTGGTGAGTGGTGATGCCAAAAAACTCATCATCACGCCAATCTTTACAACAAATGGTATTACCTTCAAGCGTACGTATTGTGTCAAGGATTTGGGTGTCCTGCTGGATGGAAAGCTGTCATTTGTATCGCATGTAAATGCTTTGACTAAGTCGTGCTTCCTTCAGTTAAGAAGCATAGCTAAAATGCAGCGATTCCTTTGTAGATGGGATTCTGAGAAACTGGTTCAAGCTTTTGTTTCCAGCAGGCTGGATTACTGTAATGCTTTGTTGTCGGGTTGTCCATATCAGACTGTATCCAGGCTACAGTTGGTACAAAATGCTGCTGCAAGAATTGTTACTAGAACTAGGAAGTACGACCATATGACACCGGTACTTAAATCCTTGCATTGGCTCCCGGTTGCATTTAGAGTTGATTATAAAATCCTTCTTTTGACCTATAAGGCAATACATGGCATTGCTCCGGCTTACCTTTGTGAGATCATTAATCTTCATATCCCAGGACGATATCTCTGTTCATTAGATGCAGGTTACCTTAAAGTACCTGTGATCAATAGGACCTCAGTAGGAAGTCGCGCCTTTAGTTATAGAGCACTTAAACTGTGGAATAGTCTACCAGTTAATGTCAGAAATGCCCTGTCTGTCTCAGCCTTTAAATCCAGGCTTAAGACTCACATGTTCACTCAGGCATTCCACCTCGAAATGTAATTCCACCTGCCTTGGTTGTTTTTATCACCTTTATAAAAATGAATATTAAATTTACCTAAGTCACAAATTACTAACTCAGTTCTATCTTCTCGTTGAGCACTACCTTGCTACATAAGACCTGAGGAGGCCGGTTAGTGGTGACAGACAAATCCTGTGCTGAGAGAGAATGATGTGCATCTGCCACGATGAACGAGACGTTTCATGTTGAGCTGGGGATCCAAGATGCCATTTAGCAACATAATCATTATTACTTGTTACACACTGGCTTACAAATTGTTACTTTCTAGAATGCCCAGGAGGGGTGGGCAACCATTGGCCTGTGGACCTCCAGAGGTTTTTTTCTCCCTCAACCTTCAGTTGGGAGTTTTTGTTCCTTTCCCTGGTGGCCAGTAGGCATACTTATAGCTCTATAAAAGTACTGTATTATGGTAGCCATTAGTCGACTGCCTTCTTTGTTTGTATGTGTTTTTCCTGCCTTATGCCTGTGCTAAAGTGCTGTGTGTCACTGTGTGAGAAGAGCGCTCTATAAAAATAAATTGAATTGAATTGCACGTTGTGATATTCTGTGTGTTTGTAATGCTTTTTGGGAAAGGAAAAGGGCTGTGGTTGTTAAGTGTGATGCATGTGAGGTCTAATCTCACAAGATAACAGTACAGCTTTGCAATGCACTAACTGGGCCTCTCCTCACCCTAGCAACAAACACCTCAGACTGGAAAGCAGCGGTAGACGCATCCCAAAGTTATGTTGTTGTAGACATCACCAATTCACCTCCCATGCTAATACTGAAAATCCAGAATTGAGTGGGTGGGCTATACTCAGATTATTCACAGTGTGCAATTATTTACAATTTACACTGTACTTCTCTGCGCAGAGTAAAAGCTCCAGGAATTTACCTTGGTTTACCTTCAGTATCAATTTGATGAGCTCCTGGAAAGCTAGAAAGGCTGGAAGACTTGAGGTTTCTCAGTGCATCCTTGAGTACATGTGTAGTGTGAAGAGTTTAATAGGTGCAGAATCAAAGAATTACAGCAGAGAGCGACAGTAAAAGCCAATAAATTTCATGACAACGGGATCTCTACCTGTACACTCTCAGGGGTCTACAGAGAGATTGATCATAAAGGAGTTTCTTTTGTGCTTATATGCTTGGCTAAACGCACACACACACACACACACACACACACACACACACACACGTCCGTATAGCAAATGTTGACATCAGTGTTATGCAACTTGTTTGAGAAAAATTTCTTCCTCTCTAAGACTCACTACCCTAAAACAGATGCAGCTGCAGCACAGGATTTTCCTGTTTTTCACAATGTTACAGGGTCAGCAAGTCCATACAGTCCACAGATTTCCGTTGATCAAAGAGGACGTCCTTTAAAATAAGCAAAGTAACTAAAGCAAGAAACATTTCGACCAATATAAATGTGTGCAAGCATGTAAGTTTGCCTTGTGGAGAATAAAAGTTGCAAAATTAATTTTTCTCTACCAAAAGTAACTTCCAGATGCTGTTTTTCTGGGTGTGACACCAGTCGATGGTGTGGTAGCCACACACTAGGGGGAATTTAGTGGCACCAGTACACCTGAAACACATGTCTTTGGACTGCGAGAGGAAACCAGATCACGCAGAAGAAATCGACACAGAGAAAACACAAACTATCATGACAACAGACAGACTGGAGACAGACAGGTAAGTAGTGGACCCAGTTGCGGGTTGGTTTTATTCTTTTCTCCAGGTTCAAAAGGCAGAACACGATCAGGCTCAGGGACAGCGAAGGTCTTTCAGGCGTAGACGTTTCAACAAGGGCAAGGCAAAACTCGGTAGTTGTAGAAGACAGGCATGGGTCGAAAACCAGGACCACGAGACCGAAGCAGGATGCAAAGAACAGCCGAAGACACTGATACTGCAAGACCACAAGGGCGATTGCAAGAATCCACGTCGTGGTGTGGACACGGAGCTCCTTTTATCCCGGGTCCCATTGATTAAACTCAGGTATTGCCGATCTGCTTGTTCCTGGGGGTGTGACACAGACTGAGCCGGATTTGAAGCTACACCCTAAAAGCTGATGATTCAGTTGATACAAACTCTTCGTAAAAACTCAACTGTAACTGGTTACAGATGATCAGTACAGACCTGACAAATTATTGTTAGAAATCCTCCTGTTAGGGCCTGTTTACACTGTAGATAAAAATGACGACTGTCTCTAGATGGCAGTAAATGAACAGTTCAGTCCATGTAGTTCTGAGCTTTTTCAATATACCTATTTTGTGGTGAAACACCACGGTATGGAGGCCTCATGGTGTCCTCAGCAGAGACAGTGAAAGCAGTTTGGTCGGTGTGTGAGAAACGAGAAGAGAAGAGAAGAGAAGAGAAGAGAAGAGAAGAGAAGAGGAAGAAAAGCACAGTGTGGTCACTGCCCACATACTTGTACTTCCACTGCGTCTTTCTCTGTCCTCCGCGCTCTTTCACTGCATTTCAACGAAGACACACATGATGATGCGTCCCCTCTCTGGACACCTGCTACGAGTAGCTACATACATGAGTGTCCTGGCAACACTGTCTCATGGTGAGTTTCTACTTTTATTCTTTTCGCTATAAATGAGAGGGAGCGGCCCGCTGTTCTGCGCTCTCATTCTTCCTCATATTTCATCTCCTTCAGCTGAACCGTCGACACACTGCTGCATTTAAAACGTGTCTCATTGTACTAATAATGTATTATTATAAGAGCTGTAAACACAGCGGGTTTTGTTAAGTACAACATTTGCCGATACACAACAACAGCAAGTTTGTTGCCAAACATTGATGGGTCTCACCTCCTGGATTCCAGCAAAATTCAACAGTTCATTCGAGTGTAATGTTGGAATAAAGAGCATTAAATGAAAAACGTTGTGTAAATGAAGTAAATGAAGTAGAGGACACCTTCCCTCCCGTAAACGGTTCCTGTCCAGTGAAGAACAGCTGATGAAATGGTTTATCATTTTCCATAATATAGGCTGATCTGTACAATGGTAACTTTAAAATCACAATCACTTTATTAGCCCAGAAGAGTAAAAGCTCCAGGAATTTACCCTGGTGATGAAGTGACGCCGAGTGGCAGGACGGTAAAACGAGGTTGTGTTCATGATACAATATTGAATGCACGCAAAATGCATCATATACAGTTACAATCTGTTTTAACTGCTCCATTTGTTTTACTGAAGATGTTCGAAAGAACAGAGTAAAAGATTAAACTCTATGGAGAAAGGAGGGGAAATGCAGACAATATGTAGTAAAGCTTAATTAGCGTGTCGTCTGTTACTATTTTCGATCTGTCATTGGCCAACACGCTGGCTGGAGCTCTGGCACGTCATTCGAGTTGGTGTGTGTGTTTGTGTGTGTGTGTTTCTGTGTGTCTGTGTGTGTGCCAGTTCCCTTCATAAAAATAAACACTTCTCAAAAAAGTGTTTAATGGCAAAAGTTTGTCACTTGACAATTTGCAACCTGCAGTAATATGAAAAGCTTCACTGTATGTCTAACAGTTAAAGATTTTACTGAAGAAATTTATCAGCAATTTGTTAAAGTCCAATAAAATATGAGGTGGTTGTAATTTCTGCAAAGTTTCAGTGATCAACAAAGTGCCCTAAATATACTTGTGTCTCAGATCCAAATTTATTATTATTTTTTTAAAATATGTTTTATGTTGAACAGAAGCTCCATAGGGGGTTAAACCCTTAAATGGAATTTTGTGAATCACTGTTTTAAACTGAATTGTTACACGTGTAGTTTGTTTCATACATTCCCTCTTTGCTAATGAATACAGGAAAAACTAAAAAAGAGCAGAGATTAGAGACGTTTATTCCACTTCCCACGTGTTTCCCTCCACTCCGAATCACACGAGTCCCACACACTGTTTACATGGTTGCTTCCCACAGGGGGGTCATTTTATTCCAATTCAGCGTTTTGGGGAACAAAATCCTTCTGCACAAAGTAAAAGCATAAAATCTGCAAAAGTACAAGATTATAACTACAATCGGTATTTAACGTTAAATGATTGTAATTTACACTTCACCTTACCATGGTATTTTCCCTTTCTTTACAATGACACTGTGTGCCCTGGACTCTCAGTGAAGATGATGGTGTGTGAGCATGGTGTGTGTGTGTTTGATACCTGTGCAGGTGAAACAGCTGAACCCGTCTATGGATTAATAGGAAAAGAGGTTCAACTGGATCCTAAAGTGACTGAAACCCTCAGCAGCATCACATGGAAGAAAGAGAAGGACAGAACAGCCGTGTGGGACAGTGGTCGCAAAGTGGATTTTTATGGGAGATGTTTGACTAAAGACCAGTGTGACCTGAATCCCACTACTGGAGTGTTAGTAATGAAAGGGTTAAAACGAGAAGATGAAGGACGATACCCTGCTGAAATAAACAATAAAACACCTGCAAAGGAATTTGAGCTCATTGTACTTGGTAAGTTTCAGTATTTTTGTTATTAATGCAGTGAATAGTATTGAACACAGTGAGACACACAGAAGTATAAATATTGATATCGTACAGAGAACTTCGAGCTGCACACACACCATCGTGTCACATTTACTGTGGTACTCAGATGAATGAAAGCAGCTCTGGGTCCCTGACTGACAAACCTAATTGGTAGAGAGTTTGTTCACAACTTGAAAAGTTTGTAAGTCAAATGTGACACTGAGTGGACAAGAGGCTCCTCATCACTTCTATATGCAGCTATTGACACGTGTGTGAAATGTCCTGTGTACCTGTAGAAACTGTGGTATTGGACTAGGTGGCTGCTCTCCAGCAATCGCGCCTGTGTGTGTGTGTGTGTGTGTGTGTGTGTGTGTGTTTGTGTGTGTTCTGGATACATCCTTCCCTGGTGTGGCCAAAGTTTTCCATTTTATTTCAGGTCACTACAGTATATTTGTTTCTCACAGATCCTGTGTCCAAACCCAGTGTGACGACGTCCTGCAACGAGACCCAGTGCATCCTGATTTGTGTGGGAGAGGAGACTAAACACACCAAATACTCCTGGAAAGAGAACGGAAAAACTACACCTGGAAACACCTTGACGGTTCAGAAGAGTGGAGAGCAGAGTAAAAGTTACACCTGTGTGTTCAGTAACCCTAAGAGTGAGGAGCACAGTGACCCTCTCACTCATATGGACTTACTTCCAGGTCAGTGATCAATATAATCATGTAACTTTAAACATTACAATATTTTCCTTATATATTGCAGAAGACAGCACAGTTGGGGTCAAAGCTCCAGTGCAGTAAAAGATCTAATGAGCTTCTGTTTGACTTTGTTACTGCTGTGACTCTACAGTGGGCTCTAAAATTATAGGTACATATGATAAAGCTCAAAGAAAAAACATTAGAAAGTAGAGAGTGCAGATTAACAGCTACATGTCAATGCCCCCCCCCCCCCCCCCCCCAAAAAAAAACATCAGGAAAACAGGAAAGTAAATGCTTCTTTGTAAACAAATATTCATATATGAGCAGTAATGTTTTCTACACAGGGGGGTGCGGTGGCGCAGTGGGTTGGACCACAGTCCTGCTGTCCGGTGGGTCTGGGGTTCAAGTCCCGCTTGGGGTGCCTTGTGACGGACTGGCGTCCCGTCCTGGGTGTGTTCCCTCCCCCTCTGGCCTTACGCCCCTGTGTTCCCGGGTAGGCTCCGGTTCCCCGTGACCCCGTATGGGACAAGCGGTTCTGAAAATGTGTGTGTGTGTGTGTGTGTGTGTTTTCTACACAAATATAGGTCACAAAATGATTGGATCCCTTGTGTTGTTTCTCTGAGCTCAATGTGTCATTACTGATAACCACTTATCCCAATGCAGGGGACCCCGTGACCCTACCTATGATAATGTCACGTTAGTGAGTGAATGTATTTCTGAAGAAAACACGGTACTCTTCATGTACGAATATTTGTGTAACGAAGCCCAGAAGCACAGACCTCCCCTCCTCCAGCCAGCGACTGTCCGCATCTAACACCTCTGGTGACTTGTTATAAAAATAGACTTTTTGCCTTGCTTGCTTTGCGGATTCTTCTCATCGCACATCAGTTCATCAGCATCATGTTCCTCTCTAGTTCAGTTTGTGTGACCAACACTGCTTGTTTCAAGAAGCCCAGGTTTCTGCTCCTTCCTTGCTGAGCCTTGACCAGAAAAAGATAAACTTGAAAGATCGACTTGAGTCAATCATCACTCTTAGACTCTTAGCCGAGGAGGTAGGTGAGATGAGTGAGTTGTCTTTTATTGATAGATCGTGGTAGGAGGACAGGTCACTTGGGAGGTGACAAACCTCTGTTTTGGAGAGGTTGAGTTGGAGGTGGTGATCAGACATCCATGCAAAGATGTCTGACAGGCAGATAGCAATGTGTGCAGAGATGTCTGATGCACAAGGTGGAAAGGAGAGGAAGAGCTGGGTATCATCAACATAGCAGTGGTATTTGAGCCCATGGGAGGTGGTGACTGGCCTGAGGGAGGAGGTGTAGATCAAGAAGAGAAGAGGACCCAGTAATGAGCCCTGCGGGACACCGGTTGAGAGAGGTAGAGGAGAACGGGAACCCTGCCAGACTACTTGATAGGATCTATCAAATAGGTAGGACTCGAACCATTTCAGTGCAGTTCCTTTGATGCCAAGTTGACTAAGAGAGGAGAGTAGAATCCGGTGGTTGACAGTGTCGAAAGCTGCAGACAGATCAAAGAGGATGAGGACTGAGGAGAGGGCGGATGCTCTTGTTGACCGGAGAGCATCAGACACTGACAGGAGCACAGTAGAGGGATTAGAAGTGAGGCAGGGCTGGAAGGAGATGAAGAAATGATCAGAGAGATGCGATGAAGTAACAGAGAAGAGAGGACAGCCACAGTTACGGGAGAAGACAAGGTCAAGGCGATTGCCAGCTTTGTGAGTAGCAGGGGATTGGGACAGGGAGAGAACAAAGGTCAAAGGACTGTAGGAGCAACAGAAGGCCACTTGCATAAATGTTGTCGACATGCAGGTTTAAGTCTCCCAGGAGAATCAACAGAGTGTTGTCCCCTGGCAGAGAGCTCAACAAGATGTCGAGGTCATCCAAGAAGCAGCAGAGAGAGCCAGGGGGATGATAAACCACAACAAGAGTGATTGGGGCAGTGATGGAGACAACATGCCATTGAAAGGAGGACAAATGATGCAAGTGAAGAGGGAGAAAAGAATTCCCACCATGGAGAGATGAGCAGGCTTGTGGCTCCACCTCTGCCAGAGGAACAAGAGGTGTGAGAGAAGGAGTAGTTAGTAGAGAGTGCTGCAGGTGTGGCTGAGTTGTCTGAGATGATCCAGGGTTCAGTTCGGCTAGGAGGTTGAGTAAGAGATGGGAGGTGTAGGCTGGTATGAAGTCAGCAGAAAACTTTGATGCTCCACATGTTTGACACATGACGTTCACGCCAGAACTCATGTAGTGGCAGAGGCCTCCTTTGGTGGTCTCCCCTATTTAGACTCCCTTGTCCTTGCATTCCGAGTCTTCGCACCTGGAGGCTGCTGCTGTGCATCACCTGCTATCATTTGAGCCACGTTAATTCATGTCAGCTGAGAGCCAAAACTGAAATTATTGCATGATTCAGATCAAAACAATCAAAACAAAGGGGGGGTACAATTACTGTAAACACTGGAGTGACACCCAGTCTACAGTGCAGGACACAATTTATATTTTTGCGCAATTTGACAAACCGCAACTGAATAAATGTACAATTATCGAGAACTGCAGAACCGCAAAACAGATGGCTTTTGTGAGTAAACTATAAGCATAACTACACTATAAGAAAGTCTATCAGGATATAGCGGTGGCAAACAAATAAACTTACACGAATCACGGTGAACTACAGCACTGAAGCTCCACTAACAATGCACAGAATCTCAGTGTCTCACTGAACTCATTGAATTCACTGAACTCTGCACCTCAGTCCACCTGCACTGTTGATTTCCTGTTCATTCACGTGTGACGATTTCTCTCACCAGGACTCTGTTTTAAGAGGGGCAGCATGGTGGTGCAGCGAGTAGCACTGTCACCTTGCACCATAGGGCATGGGTTTAAATTCAGCTCAGTCTGTGTGTTTGCATGTTTCCCTAGTTTTACATGGGTTTCTCATAGCTGCTCTGGTTTCCTCTCACAGTCCAGAGACATGCAGTTCAGGTGAACTGGTGATGTTAAATTGTGGTGAACTACTGTTCCATCCAGGGTGTACCCCCTGCTGCCTCGGACCCTGTGATTTCAGGGTAGACTCTGGACTCCTGAGACCTTCCTGAGGACAAGTGGTGTATGAAATATGGATGGCTATTTTTCAATAAAAGTCCAAGTTTTTTCAGATGTTGTCCTTGGTGATGATGACAGTTTCCTATCTATCTTTGTCAAGGGTGTGAATAATTTTTGAAACTACTGTCCTTGAAATGTTTTAAATTTATAGCTGATTTGGCAGTTTTAATCAGCAAATTAATGTGTGTTTTACACAGTAATTTCTCCAGAAGACTGGTCCATCCTTGACACTGTGCTCTCAGTGCTGTCGGGTGTGTGTGTGACTGGGGCTGCGGTTGCGGTGGCGGTTGCAGTTTGGATTCATTGCTCTGACAGAAAACAATTAAAGGGTAAGTAAATCCCAACATTTACAGACAAACGTCCTGATGTCTGTGTACAACTAATTCAGTTATAGGAAGATATATAGATAGATAGTTGCCTTCTATACAGTAGTGCTTGAAAGTATGTGAACCCCTTCTGTCCTTGTGTTTGGTTTTACCAGAAAACAGTTATTTAATGAGGAACTGTGTTTCTCTTGTGACATAACAGGTGTGTAATGGCCAATTTCATATGGTAATTTAGAGGAAATCATGTGTAGTAGAATCACACAAGTGTTACAGGTGTGAAAATAAGTGAAGACCAAGTTGCATTGATTAAACCAAGCAGGTAAGTAGAATCAGCTATGTATTAATTTTATATGTTTACTTTGAGATTCAACATTTAGATTTCATAAGTTTATTTTAATATTTCATGCTAGAATAATGGTCATCCCTATAGGGTTGACATACTTTGAAGCAGCCCTGTAGGTATATGAAGAATTGCTATAGAAAGAATACCCTGTTGTACAAATGGGTAAATTGTTTAAGTCTCTTTGGAATAAGGAATCAGCTGAATAAAGGATTTTCTTCTTCTTCTTCTTCTTCTTATTCTTAATAAATTAATTAATTATTAACAATAATAATAATGAGAAGAAGAAGTTGTTCCTCAGTCTAGTTGTGTGGCTCAAGTACATCAGTACCTCCTGTCAGATGTGAGGGGCTGAAACACACAGAGTGATGAAGATGAGTCGGGTCCTGGATGATGTTTACTGTTGTGTGTCAGCAGTTTCTGAGGTCAATGTGCTCAGTGGCTGCTAGTTAGTACCGATGATGTGCTGAGTGCCGTTTGCACATGATGCAGTGTAGTGCGGTCTGAGTTGGAGCAGTTACCGAAGTAAGTGGGAGGCAGAAGGTCATGATGTTATCGACTGTGCAGATAGACAGCAGCTTGGGGGCAGTTTTGCTCTTTTTCCAGCTTCCTCAGAAAGAACAGATAGCACTGCACTTTCCTTACCACGGTAACACTGGTACTGTTACACTGGTACTGTTGAGCTGCTCTCAGTGCCCAGGTGGTGCAGCAGGTGGAGTTCAGACAGCCGAGCAACGAAAGACTCGATCCCACAAAACGTTGTGTGAAACAAACACCCATATGAGCACGAGTGTAGAGGGTGTGAAGCGCTGAGCGTTAAGCTGACAGTGACACACAGGTGAAGAGTGTCAGGTAATGAGGCCCTGAAGCCTGGTGACTCAGTAAGAGGAAGAGGACACAATGTGTCGCCGTGTACAAGATGTACAGTGTTTTTCCTCACACTGATCCATGAGCGCTGCTCTCGTAGCTGTTGTACGAGTAGAGCAGCCCCCACTGGAGGAGTCCTGTCTCTCTACAAGGACGTTCGCTGTTAGTGTTTTTATTTAAAGTCTCTTATACTGGACTGGAGGATCACAGCATCTGCTACACTTTTTAAGGGACCTTTCAATGAGCACTGAGACTATGCTCTTACTGGACACTTACATGGTGTGTTACCATGGTAAAAGCCATTGTCCTCATCAGCCCCTGAGTAGTGGAGTTCTAATTATAAAACATGTTAGAATTAGAATTTACAATAATCGTGTGACATATGTGGTAAAAAGTATAATAATTACTGCATTAATACTTTTACAAGATTTGTGCAATTAACAGGAAAATAACTTCAGTATCAGCTGAATAGTCTGTATAAAATATTTCTGTCTAATGTGCTTGTAAAAAACATGCCGTTCAGGTTCCCCCATAGTATGTGAATGACACGGAGAGAGTGTGTTTTACTGATATATAGATAAGTGACTCATTCTAAGTAGTGTATCTGGCAGTGTAAGTTACTATGGTAAATAAGGTGTGTGGCCTGATAACACTACATAGAGTTCGTTGGAAGTCATTCTGGAGAAAAGTGTCCACTAAGCAGAAGGGGGTGTGGTGGTGCAGTGGGTTGGACCAGCTCTTGCTCTCTGGTGGGTCTGGGGTTCGAGTCCCACTTGGGGTGCCTTGCGATGGATTGGCGTCCCGTCCTGGGTGTGTCCCCTCCCCTTCCAGCCTTATGCCTTGAGTTGCCGGGTAGGCTCCAGTTCTGAATGTATGTGTCTGCTAAGTGAATAAATGCAAATGTATATGAAAACACACCAAAAATCTAGAAAGATCTTCTCCCGTTTTAACTCATAAAATCACTGAAAATAACTCCTTACAGACAAGGATTCAATGTTTTTATTGTCTACCTGTAATGAAAATTGTTGCACCTAAACAAACACTAAGCTACAGTGAGAAACACTAAAATCATTGCTGTAAAACAATGAGCATATGAGATGCAGTGTTCTTTACCACGTTCTTACTGTTTCTGTGTAATAAATAAAGACAGAAGCAGGACAGCACTCACAGTGTGGTTTGGTTGATTCCACAGGACGACGAGGTAAAGAGCAGCAGGGAAAAGAGGCAAAAGGGAGGAACTTGAGGACTGAACATGGAACAAGGAGATAAATAGTCATCATGGATGTCAGAGGGAATGTGAGCAGTTTGGTAAAAACTAAACTGTTTTTCATTGTTCTACGTTTAAACTTTTCCTATTTTGTGTCATTTTTAATTTTCTTTTTTCAAGAGAGCAACTAAAGACAATATTGTCACCTTGTTTGTGAAAGGGGACAGTCAGAGGTTCAGAGAGGAAAAAATATTCACTTGAACAGGAGTTTTGGATTTTAAATAAAACTTTATGGTTGTTAATGTATGATAAAACAATGAGTCCTGACTGTAGGCCAAACCCTGCGGGAGTGTATTTACTTTCATTTTCCTCATTATTCACTCTTTATCATATCATTATAGTGTTACTATGGACGGGGGGTGCGGTGGCGCAGTGGGTTGGACCACAGTCCTGCTCTCTGGGGGGTCTGGGGTTTGAGTCCCGCTTGGGGTGCCTTGCGACGGACTGGCGTCCTGTCCTGGGTGTGTCCCCTCCCCCTCCGGCCTTACGCCCTGTGTTACCGGGTAGGCTCCGGTTCCCCGTATGGGACAAGCGGTTCTGAAAAATGTGTGTGTGTGTGTGTGTATATAATGCTTATCCATTGTAACATTGACTATAAAGCACTGATTTGCCTTTTATTTTTATTCCATTTTATTTTTTCTTCCATTCCTTACTTTTGTTTGCTGTGTAAATGTGTGGAAGAGCGGTGTCCTCTGTGGACGGTCTGTTCTAAGGCTCTCTATAGGGGACAGTAAAGGGGAACCTGGAGGTAAAGAACAGCGCAGCACTTGACTGATGGGTAAAATCCAGTGAGATCTGACACATTTGTAATAAACCTGCTTTTTCGGCTCATTTGTGCCTTGTCATTGCAATTTCAAAAAACCCATAACTGTTTGGAAATAAGGGGGCATGGTGGTGCAGTGGGTTGGACCAGGTCCTGCTCTCCCGTGGGTCTGGGGTTCGAGTCCCGCTTGGGGTGCCTTGTGATGGACTGGTGTCCCGTCCTGGGTGTGTCCCCTCCCCCTCTGGCCTTACGCCCTGTGTTGCCGGGTAGGCTCTGGTTCTCTGCGATCCCGTATAGGGCAAGCGGTTCAGAAAATGCGTGCACACAGGCGCTAATAAGTTGTAAAATAATACATGTGGAACACAAAAATTTTAAAATTATTGATATAGGATCCTTTGACTTAAAGCTGAAGTTATTCGTGTTTAACTAAACAATTACACTGAAGTGGTTTTTCTACAAAAGCAGGAAAATGCTCAAATGCCAAAGTGAAAACGTTTCTACAAATCCATTTTAAATTGGGTACAAATACGAAACACTTGTCACGTGCGCCTCACCTGCACCTGCCTCTCATCAAGGTGGTACAGGAGAAACGGACAAAAATTCCACATCTGCAAACGGCAGTTGCTGCACATGCCTCTGCTGGGCTCCCATGACCAGACCCCGAAGCACCGCTCCGAAACTCTACGAGGGCTCACCCTGATGCTCCAAGCGAAAAAGCATCGTAGAAGCGGTAAGCAAGGAAGCCGCCTGCAACCTCCGGCTCCACCCGTCCCCACCACGCACCTGTGATTTGCCGCGCCCAACAAGTATGCCGGGAAACCTGACGCCTGCTAAGGCTTCCTGCTCCGGTGTGAGCTGGTATTCACCAGCCTGCCACACACCTATCAGACAGATGATAGCAAGATGATAGCAAGATGATAACCTATCTAATTTCCTTGCTGACGGCTTCGGCGCTGAAATGGGCCACAGCTATCTGGAGTAACTGTGTTCCCACTACCTATGGGACGTTCAAACAACGCTTGAGGGCTGTGTTGGATCATCAGCTCACCACGCAAGATGCATGCAACCGGCTGCTGTGACTGAAACAAGGCAATTGCTCGGTGTTGGCGTTCTCCCTAGAGTTCTGTACCCTCACGGAAAAGAGTGCACGGAAAGAGGCGGCTCTCCTGACCAGCTTCAGGAACGGTCTCCATCTCTGGATCGAGGCCGAGCTCACCTACCGAGGGGAGGACTGGACCATCGACAGATTTGTTGAGACCCCCGTGGCTATCGACAACCTGGCCTGGGACAGAGCCCCACAGTCCTGGGTGAAGCCCCCTATGTTCAGGGGCCCCTCCGATGCGCCGGAGCCCATGCAGCTCGAACAAGGAAGGTTGTCTTCGGCCGAAAGTCAGTGACAGATCAAGGACAGACTGCGTCTACTGCGGGGACCCCGGACACCTCCGCGCCTCCTGCCTGGTTTGACTCCCGCCAAGAATTGAAGGTCAGTAGCTCCCGTTTCCCTATCACACAGCTAACGGTGCCTGTAGTTCTGTCCTGGGGAGGGGACCAGCTCTATGCGTGCAATGGTGGAAGTGAAATATAACAAAATCCATCAAGTATTTGACTAAATAATCATATATATATATATGTATATATATATGGGGGCGCCGTGGGTTGGACCACAGTCCTCCTCTCCAGTGGGTCTGGGGTTCGAATCCCGCTTGGGGTGCCTTGCGACGGACTGGCGTCCCGTCCTGGGTGTGTCCCCTCCCCCTCCGGCCTTACGCCCTGTGTTACCGGGTTAGGCTCCGGTTCCCCGTGACCCCGTCTGGGACAAGCGGTTCTGAAAATGTGTGTATATATATATATCTCACCGCTCAGGAAAAGATGTCTGTTTGTAAGACAGATAACTTTGTTATTCAAAGAATTCAGTATGAAAACATATACAGGCACGCATGCGGGGCGGGGGGGTGGGGTTGAGACCACCTGTGGTTCAGTGATCTCACAGCCTGTGGGTGGAAACTGTCTCTGAAGGGGAAGCTGTGGGTGGAGATGCTCAGAGGGTGGAGATGCTCCGCTTGCATTTATCACAGACTAGTAGGGAGAAGACGTGAGCTGGACGACCGATGTCCGTGATGGTGCACCGAGCCGTTCTCCGACAGCGGGGGCGTAGACGTCCTGGAGATGTGAGACCTCTGAACCAATGATTTACTCTGCAGTTCGCATAGTCCTTTGAGCAGTTTAAGATCCTGGGCGGTCAGTGATGGTACCAAACCACACTGTGGTACATCCTGAACAACTGAAGAATCTCCCAGTATCACATGTCCACCTTAGACAGGTACACACACACTGCACACACTACGCACACTGCGCACACTGCGCACACTCCACATGCTCCAGAAAGCCTCTCCTGTTGTACAAACGCTGTGGAAGAATTCCATGTCCTTCTCGTCTTTCAAACATACCTCCTGCAAAAAGAAACGCACTTGACGGAAACACTTAACTACACTTTAGGACTGCAGTTTTGGAGCGTTTCTCAAACTCCTCACAATGTCAGTTTGACTCATAAAAGGAGAAAGGGGCAGCTAGTAGTGTCGTGGTTACAGCTGCTACATTTGGTTGCAGTTCTACACCTCCAGCTGTAGTACTACTCAGCAAGGTTCGTACCCTAAATTGCTCCAGTAAAATTACCCACCTGTGTAAATGGACCAATAACTGTAAGAAGCTTAACATGGAAAGTCATTCTGGGGAAAAGTGTCAGATAAATGGATAAATGTGAACTGACTATTAAGAGGGCCAAGAACATATTAAAAACTGCTGTAAATGTATTAAATACAACAGCAAACATTAAAAAGCAGTTAAAATGTTCTGCTGAGAATCCAGTATGATGTCAGTCCCTAAACGCATTGGACTACAGTGTTTTCGTGATTTAGAATTCAGTCCCTCTGTACTGTCGAGGGTGAAACTGGAGTCGTGTGATGCCACAAGGGGGTGGAACAGCTAAAGATCCAAACACACAGATAGCAATTCTGGTCCCCCAGACAACGCAGGAATATAATAATTTTGTAACACTTTAGAATACTGTTTCATACTTAAGGTACTTCATAGGTAGTTATGCAGGAACTAATGCAGAACTGCTGGGTAGTGCTTCATTAACATTGCAGTAACTACTGATAACTAATAAGGAAGAGTGATTAACTAATCAGGACGTAATGTTTGGGGTAAGTAACAATTAGATAACTATTACTTATTTAATAGTTACTAATAACTATTAAATGTGTTGCTGTACCGGACTGTAGTGGTGAAGGGGAGCTGAGCCATAAGGCAAAGCTCTCCATTTACCGGTCGATCTACATCCCTACCCTCACCTATGGTCATGAACTTTGGGTAATGACCGAAAGACTAAGATCCCAGATACAAGCGGCCGAAATGAGTTTTCTCCGCAGGGTGCTGGGACTCACCCTCCGTGACGGGGTGAGGAGTTCGGACATCCGGGAGGAGCTCAGAGTAGAGCCGCTACTCCTTCACATTGAGAGGAGCCAGTTGAGGTGCTTCGGGCATCTGATAAGGATGCCATGCCCCTGGACGCCTCCCTTTGGAGGTATACCGGGCACGGCCAACTGGGACGAGGCCCCGAGGTCGGCCCAGGACCCGCTGGAGGGATTATATCTCACAGTTGGCCTGGGAACAGCTGAGGATCTCCTGGGTTGAGCTGGAGGAAGTTACAGGGGACAGGGGCGACTGGGCTTCTCTGCTCTCTCTATTGCCACCCCAACCCTTGTAGGACTAAGTGGGCAAGAAAACGGATAGATGGAACTATTAAATGTTGTATGCCTCCTGCAGAATTAACAATTAGATAATTCTAAGTTCCTGTAAGTAAGCAAGTAGTTGAGTAGCAGTAAGAGTAGTTCCTGAACAACAGTGTGGTCACTCCTGAGTAATTACTAATAGGTTACCATGATTTTCACCTTAGAATACTGGCTGAGATCATGAGTAGTTCCTGAAGAACGATGTGGTAACTACTGAATAATTACTAAGGAGTTACCAGGATTTTCTTAATAGTTAATCATAAAAGCGTAACCCTCAGTCATTATGTAGTTTAGTCATAAAGAGTAATAAGGAGAGATGTCCCAAAGAAAGTGGAGGTAGAACACATGGAATCTGTATAGTTCTTATGAGGTAAGTTGGCTAGTGATGATTTTCCACAAGACACTTATAAAGTTTCTTTCTGGTTAAAGAACACAATAGATCTATTAATTTGATGGCAAAATACAATCTTAATGAGTTATTTAGTAATTCAGTGTGGTGATACACGCAAGGTACCGACTCAAACCGCACCCATAGCGACCTCCTGCGTGGTTTTCGAGGAAAGTCAAGGAAGGAACAGGGAGGGGTTGCCAGGTCTTTCCTCTTCATGTTGGGGAAGACAAACACAGGGAGAAACACAGAGCTGCTGCACACCTCAAGCAGGATTCGAACCCCAGACCTGCCAGACAACGAGGCACCGATCAAACCCTCCAAAAAATGTGTTATTAATGGTAAACAGGACCATATAACCTGTTTATTGCCATAGGTAATTGCCTGTGACAGTTGATGAGTATTTTATTCATAGCTCTTTTAAATGAACCTCAGTTAATGTGTAGCGCACACACACACACACACACACACACACACACACACACACACACACACACACACACACACAGAGTCACACAGAGGCTATACCAGTTCCACTGGGTCCCTCTTTCCCTTCAGACTGCTCTTCCAAAACTTTCACCCCCCTAGCGGAAAAAGCTCACAATGTGTGTTCCATTCCCTTAAATACTTTCTAAATTGTCCAACTGTAGATTGTTTGTCTTTATTACACATGTAAAAATCAGTTCAAAATAATAACTTGATCACTAGGGAAACAAACACAGCCTGAGCAAAACTGACAGACTCGTCTATATTTAGATTTACTCATTTATCACATACTTTTCTCCAACACGACGTACACCTCAGAGAAAAACAGAGTTCATGACAAGTGGGTAGAGGTGGAAGAGCGTAGCGGTCTTGTTGGGGTGTAGCGGTTGATCAGGTCTCGTATTTCTATTTATGCTTTTGTAGACAATAACCAGGGTCTTAAATCTGATCAGGGCAGCTATAGGAAACCAGTGCAGAGAAACGAGTAGAGGAGATACATGAGAACACTTTGGTAAGTCAAACGCAACTTGTACCGCGGTATTCTGTATCAGCTGTAGAGGTCTGATGGCCAGAAGACCAGACAGGAGAGAGGTGCAGTGTCCAGGTGGGGTATTACCATAGTGTGGAGCAGCAGTCGCGTACAGTCTCTTGTGAAATAGTGATCCTGTGGATGTTGTACAGGATGTATCTGCAGTTCCAGGTTTTGGGTTCGATGTGTTGACAGAAAGACAGACTGGAGTCCATCGTTACTCCCAGGCTCTTGGCCCAGGAGGTTGGTGAGATGCTCTATGTGGTTAAGGTCAGGAGAGAAGAGAAGCTAAGGCAGCCCCTGCACACCAGAACCTGGAATATTCTGGAAAAGAGCAGTGATTTACACCTCTGTGACCCAGAGAATCGAGCACTTGGGGGAAAATGAAAGCAGAATAAGTGTGGCACTGGTACAGATCACCAGCATGAACGTATGAACATATGTGTGTAAAGCTCATACTGCACTCCAGCTACAGGCTAATGAAGAAATGGAGATGGCGGTAAAGTCCCACAGAGTACACTGCTAGTACTGTACTTCTTACCATGTAGCTTAACTGTGAGTAAATGCAGGGGGGTTGAGACACACAAGCTGGTCCAGAGATGTCAGAGACCTTCATATAATGAAAGTAATTGAACATTGTAGTATGGAATGAATGAATGAATGAATTAATGTTTGTGTGCCTTATTAATGAAAAAATTGTTGTAAGGTTATCAGGATTCATTAGTCCTGCATTTTATGCACCTGCTCGAGCGATGAAAATTGATGCATCATATGGAAAGTAACAAACTAAGTTTACTTAAGAATCACATGTCTATAACTATGTCTCTTTCTTCTAATGTAATGAACACACTATATTTCTATGAGATGTATGTTGCTTTGGAGAAAAGCATCTGCTAAATGAATGAATGAAGGACCTAACTAACAAAAAGATCTAATTGATTTATTAACTACCGAATGAACCAGTCCACCAACTGTAGTCACTAACAACAGTTCACACACACACACACACACACACATTTTCAGAACCGCTTGTCCCATACGGGGTCACGGGGAACCGGAGCCTACCCAGTAACACAGGGCGTAAGGCCGGAGGGGGAGGGGACACACCCAGGACGGGACGCCAGTCCGTCGCAAGGCACCCCAAGCAGGACTCGAACCCCAGACCCACCGGACAGCAGGACCGAGGTCCAACCCACTGCGCCACCGCACCCCCTTCCAACAGTTCACAGTAGACACTAATTCACAGCTGATACCACTTCATCCTAAATAAATACATTAATATTGATATTTGTGTCATCTGTGTTCACAGCATTAATATATGAAACTGAAACTTTCCAAAAACTACTGGAGAAAATGTGACAGTGAGACATTGTGACAGACAGGTGGACAGAGTGAGCCACCAGGGGGCGCTACAGTTAAAGTCAGAGCTGGGAAACTGCTGTGGTCCGTGGGCTGTAGGTGATGGTTCGGTGTGGTGCTGCTGGGGGGGGGGATTAGTTCCCACCACAGACTGTCCCCAGTTTGACACACAGACCTGCCACTGACTCTTTAACTACTTATTAATACCCCACATGAACTCCATCACTTCCTGTTTCAGACCAACTACAGTTACACCTCTTCATTCATCTGGCACCTTTCTCCACAGTAACAGCACTGTCATTTTTGCTGGATCAGCTTAGGGTAAGTCCCTTGATTAAGGGATTCGAACTTTTTGAGCCCACAGGGCAGCAGCTCTAATCTTTGCGCCACCTGCTGGTCACACGCTGTGAAGCTTCCTTTCTCAATGAACATGAGGTGCTGAGGAAGGTGCTGAGCAGGACTTGACCACACTGAGAGGCTGGAGCAGGGAGGACTGATCTCCAGCCACTGGAGGAGTGAACATCAGCAGTGACTTTTGGAAGAGCTCTGAGGGATGCAGAGAGACACAGAGGGACACAGAAAGACATGTAGCACATTGACTGAGGTCACACACTGGGGTTCACTGCCCAGCTCAGCATGGGGCTCGTGTGTAAACCAGGGGACTCGATGCGGTCGACCTGTTCAAGCTCAGTGCCGTTGGCGTCGACCGACTGGTGGAACCAGAGTTCTAGCGAAAGTTCAAGGTCACAGGATCACTCCTGTTGTTTTGGGAACGTTCAGAACGAGGTCGTTGTCCCTTCCGCAACCAGTCGGGACCCTGATTCGCTGCTGAGATGTGGTTCCTTCAGTGGTGGATGCGACCAGATAATGTTGTGTGGCAGGGAACTAACATATTTGTATCTTACATTATGATATTATGATGTATTATATCACCATAGTTTCTTTACTTAAACATAGTACTGTAGTACAGTTAATATGAGTAACAGTGTAATTCACACAAAAGGGGTAAAAGATGCATCAGCTGTTCGGTGCAGTACATCCATGTGAAAAGGAAAGAGCAACACTGTCACTGGTACAGTAAGGTGTGGTCTGTCGGAACATGGTAAAAGTACAGCGCTGGGACACACGTGAAGGACCTACAGTAAGTGTCTCGGTGTGAAGTATAGTTGGAGGACGAAGACCTGAGGTGTCAGTTTTCACACACCACAACGACAATGAAATAGCACACTGTCGTCTTTCAGCCTCTTTAGAGATGTCACACTTTTTACATCACAATATTTTTTAGTATTTGATGGTAAAAGCTGGAGAATCTGCTCATTCCATTTACAGCCTGTGTGGCCCTTTGTGCTGTGGACAAGGAAACTCTCTGTCACATACAAAGGTCTTTAACCACATTCTGGGAGCTTCTTCCTCACTTTTGCCACATTCAGCGAAAAGAAATTACGAGATGAATGAATTAACCCGTCACTCCTGAGCAATTTCCTCTAGAAATGTCACAGCAATGACTGTGACAATCAGGTCAAGTTTGAGTGAGACACACTCTCCTCTGTTACAGGGTGTTGTGTCAAAGGTAGTGTGTGAGCACTGCTCCTTTCCCCTCACACACGAGTGGTGTGTGTTTTGGGAGCTTCTGCTTTCCTCCTTCATTATATTTCTCTTAGCTTCTAGGGAAGGGTAAAGTGGGGTATGGTATGAAAGGGTGTGGTAGGGTATAGCAGGGTAAGGCATAGGCTAATAGAACAGGGTATAGTAGGGTAGGGTAACGTATAGTAGGGTAATGTATACAAGGGTAGAGTATAGTAGCCTGCTGTAAGGTATACTAGGCTAGGGTATAGTAGGGTAAGGTATAGTACGTAAGGTATACCTGGTAAGGTAGGATAAGTGCTGCTAAGTTAAGTTCCACTTATAGTGACCACATGCATGGTGTTCAAGGTAAAGGGGGGGTACAGAAGTAGTTTACTGTTGCCTTTCACACCATGAACATGTGGACATGTGGAGGACAGACTAAGTCGACACGCTGAGCTGGATTTGAACCCACGCCCTGATGAGCAGAGTGTATTTTTACTGCAAGTTACAGTATGTGCTCCTCAGGGTTCCAACCTCACTGGTTGGTCTTCAGGGTGGGTAGGAAGAAGGTCGCAGACGGACACAATTTGACGCAGTCGGACTTTATTGAAGGAGGGACCTCTCTGCCATGTTCTACCTCCCCACACACACAGCGTCTGTAAAATTGCTTTTAAAAGGTTTAAAAGATTGTGGTGCACAGTGCCATGGGTGGGGATAGAGCAAAGAAAAACACAGAAGCAGCATTCATCAAAAATGAGTTATTTGAGCACCAGGAAAATAACGCTCTTGATCCAAAGAGCTCATTTTTTCCAGAACTTGCACTTCTTGTCCACTCAGTGTCACATTTGACTTACAAACTTTTCAAGTTGTGAACAAACTCTCTACCAATTAGGTTTGTCAGTCAGGGACCCAGAGCTGCTTTCATTCATCTGAGTTCCACAGTAAATGTGACACGATGGTGTGTGTGCAGCTCGAAGTTTACTGTACGACATCGGTATTTATACTTCTGTGTGTCTCACTGTGTTCAATCCTGTTTACTGCATTAATAACAAAAATACTGAAACTTACCGAGTACAATGAGCTCAAATTCCTTTGCAGGTCCTTTCTTGTTTATTTCAGCAAAGTATTGTCCTTCATCTTCTCGTTTTAACCCTTTCATTACTAACACTCCAGTAGTGGGATTCAGGTCACACTGGTCTTTAGTCAAACATCTGCCATAATAATCCACTTTGTGACCATTGTCCCACTCGGCTATTTTGTTCCCCCCTTTCCTCCATTCATTGCTGCTGAGGGTTTCAGGCACTTTAGGATCCAGTTGAACCTCTTTTCCTATTAATCCATAGACGGGTTCAGCTGTTTCACCTGCACAGGTATCTCACACACACACACACACACACACACACACACACACACACACACACATACACACACACACACACACACATCATGCTCACTGAGTGTCCAGGACACACAGTGTCATTGTAAAGAAATGGAAAATACCATGGTAAGGTGAAGTGTAAATTATAATCATTTAACGTTAAATACCAATTGTAGTTATAATCTTGTACTTTTGCAGTTTTTATGCTTTTACTTTGTGCAGAAGGATTTTATTAACCAAAATGCTGAATAAATTTAAGAAAAAAAAAATTATATCTTACACAAAAGTATTCTATTTAGGGCACTTTGCTGATCACTGAAACTTTGCAGAAATTACAACCACTTCATATTTTATCGGACTTTAACAAATTGCTGATAAATTTCTTCACACACAAACACAAACACACACACCAACTCAAATGACGTGCCAGAGCTCCAGCCAGCGTGTTGGCCAATGACAGATCGAAAATAGTAACAGACGACACGCTAATTAAACTTTTCTACATGTTGTCTGCATTTCCCCTCCTTTCTCCATAGAGTTTAATCTTTTACTCTGTTCTTTCGAACATCTTCAGTAAAACAAATGGAGCAGTTAAAACAGATTGTAACTGTATATGATGCATTTTGCGTGCATTCAATATTGTATCATGAACACAACCTCGTTTTACCGTCCTGCCACTCGGCGTCACTTCATCACCAGGGTAAATTCCTGGAGCTTTTACTCTTCTGGGCTAATAAAGTGATTGTGATTTTAAAGTTACCATTGTACAGATCAGCCTATATTATGGAAAATGATAAACCATTTCATCAGCTGTTCTTCACTGGACAGGAACCGTTTACAGGAGGGAAGGTGTCCTCTACTTCATTTACTTCATTTACACAACGTTTTTCATTTAATGCTCTTTATTCCAACATTACACTCGAATGAACTGTTGAATTTTGCTGGAATCCAGGAGGTGAGACCCATCAATGTTTGGCAACAAACTTGCTGTTGTTGTGTATCGGCAAATGTTGTACTTAACAAAACCCGCTGTGTTTACAGCTCTTATAATAATAAACTATAAGTACAATAAGACACGTTTTAAATGCAGCAGTGTGTCGACGGTTCAGCTGAAGGAGATGAAATAAGAGGAAGAATGAGAGCGCAGAACAGCGGGCCGCTGTCACGTTCTCCGCATCTGCGACACCTGCCATTCCCTGATGGGAACGACTATAAAGAGGGAAGCCGAGGAAGCCCAGATGCGGAACCTTGCGTTTGCCTACTTGTTTCCCTGCGACCCGTATTACCGAACGACCCATTACGACATCGACCCTTTGCCTGTATCTTCTTGACCACGTTCTTTGCCTAGCCCTTTCCACGACGTTTGCTGATCGCCTGACCCTCGCCTGCCCCACGACCACGAGTATGGATTCTGATTTGGCTTCCGTGCACGTCGACCCGAACTCTCTGCACTTGAGTCCGTCCGCGCTACGCGCAACCGTGACAGCCGCTCCCTCTCATTTATAGCGAAAAGAATAAAAGTAGAAACTCACCATGAGACAGTGTTGCCAGGACACTCATGTATGTAGCTACTCGTAGCAGGTGTCCAGAGAGGGGATGCATTATCATGTGTGGCTTCGTTGAAATGCAGTGAAAGATCGCAGAGGACAGAGAAAGACGCAGTGAAAGTACAATTATGTGGGCAGTGACCACACTGTGCTTTTCTTCCTCTTCTCTTCTCTTCTCTTCTCGTTTCTCACACACCAACCAAACTGCTTTCACTGGCTCTGCTGAAGACACTATGAGGCCTCCATACTGTGGTGTTTCACCACATAACAGGTACATTGAAAAAGCTCAGAACTACATGGACTGAACTGTTCATTTACTGCCATCTAGAGACACTTGTCGTTTTTATCTACAGTGTAAACAGGGCCTAACAGGAGGATTTCTAACAATAATTTGTCAGGTCTGTACTGATCAGCTGCCCATAATGTGTCAGCAATGGTTGGAGACTGGCCACCTGGCTAAGGACTGTGTAGGCCTTCAATATGCTGGTGAGCAGAAGACCCAACTAGGAAAGTGTTGGTCCAGGATGGACTGAGCACAAAAGCGTCTTCAGCAGCTCTTGAAGGACACATGGGACCAGTGGTGAGGACTGAGGTGATGAACAGTTGAGTGGTGGCCACTGTTGGCGGGTCCCCCTCTTATCCGAAGAAAGTTCCAGTGAAAAACACAAGTTCAGATGGTTTCTCTGGAATTCCACCCCGATCTGTCTACTATTTTCCAATGGAATATGAATTCAGAACTAAAGCCCTATCTCAGATGTCTACATGAAGGGATGTGATGCCAACGACCCAACAAACTTTTACCCACTTTTTCTTTTTTTCTCTACCTCCTCCTCCCCCTGTCAACATTAACAATCTGGTCTTTAGAGAAAGACATCAATTCCATGATCAAGTACATCCTGGAATCCACCTGCTCCACCTATGTTGGGGCTGCTAACAAGGCCTCATTCTCTACATTTCAACCCCTGTTAGAAGGTAAAATCTCTGACTTCCTGCTCTCACACCGAGTCTGCTGTCAAACCCCCTGGGAGCAGCAGCCCTGATGAGCACATGGGGTGTCGCTCCGGTCAAACATAGGTGTATTCCAAACTCATGTACCTCTTTATAAGTGTGAGATGCAACCACAAGTTGCAGAATCTAGTGTAGAATTTGTCCTGGCGCATTTCAGACCATGATTGTGCCTCTTTGGATCACACCCATAGCTATTTGGACCAAGAGATTTGGCATCTCAGCCCCAGTTCTTTGGACCAGCATGAAGCTTTTTTGGATAAGGACCCTAGACCTCAACCTGCGCTTCAAACCATGACCGGCTCTTCAGATCTCAACCACTATTCTTCGGACCATGACCTGCATCATGGCTGGACCTCTGCCCTCAGCAACGATCCCTACATTGTGTCTGTTCTGCTCCTCATTTTACTCTTCAAACCTCCATCCTGTGTCTTCCTTTGTCTGTGCCCTAAAAACACCGGCAGCTGCTCAGTGCACATCTGCTCCATCCTGCTGGTGCAACTCTGCACTTGCGTTCACAAAAAGATGGGGCTTTTCAGTGGGACCAGTGGAAGCAGCTACACATGTGCCTGTGCACCACACCGTCACCCTGCTGCTTCACACACCCATCTACAGCATGTCGAAGGAACAGGGTGAGTTCCAGGTTACTCCACGGGGGTCTGGTCACTGGAAGTGATGACTGCAGGGCTCTAAGCGTCACATCGAATGTTCATCGGCGGCTGGACAAGGAGCCGACATGTTCGTACTGCGGGTAAGAAATGAACTCGCTGTTGTTTCTGTGTTTGACACACTGGACATTGAGGAGCCCTGGTGCTCAGAGGTAGAGAAACTCATCAAGATGCTCTGATGTTCTTCTAAGGCTCCCCTCTTGTTTTACTGTGGTACAGGAAGTAAACTGATCTGTGGTCAAGAAAAAAGGACACAAATGCCAGGAATAGGAAGTATCATGCAGAGCATACACGCGCACAACAACAATGTGAAACAACAATATAAAATGCAACCACTTAAGTATAAAAACAGAAAATGGAACAATTTAAACAAAATACAGTAAAACAGAAAGACAAACAATAAAACCAACTTTTGAAGTGCATGTGCAATGACATGTATTATGTGTGTATTTAGGAGGTAAAAAACCAGGCAGTGTTCAGCTCCTCTTCTACAGCTCTGGGGAAGAAGCTGTTTGTCACGCTTGTGGTGTGTGAGCGAACGGCCCTCTATCGCCTTGCGGAGGGGAGCAGTTTAAAGAGGTGGTCTGCAGGGTGAGTGGAGTCCCTCATCGTGGCGGAGGTTCTGCTCTGACATCTGGACGGACGAACGTCCTCGACGGCCGGTTGCCGCGTGCCGATGATGTTCCGAGCCGTCCCGATGACCCGTTGCAGAGCCTTGCGGTCTTCTCTTGCGCAGCTGGCGTACCGTGCTGTAACGCGGTACGTCAGCACTCTCTCCGCTGTACGTGGGCAGAAAGTGACGAGAAGGTCCTGGGGCAGGGTCGCTCTCCTCGGTCTTCTCAAGAAATAGAGGCGTTGTTGCGCCTTTCCGATCACAGCGGAGGTGCGTGTGGCCAAGAGAAGAGTTGCGTGATGTTCACTCTCACTGGGGACTCTCTCCACAGCCTCGCCATTAATGAGCGCAGCACTGAGGTCAGTCATCCGTTTCTTCCTGAAGTCCAGCACAGTCTCCTTTGTCTTCCTGGTGTCAAGAGCGAGATTGTTGGCGGAGCGCCGGGCTGTCAGGTTTCGTACTTGTGTACATTTTGTACCAGCGTCTGAGTGGGTTTTCTCCGGGTGCTCTGGTTTCTTCCCATACTCCAAAGACGTGCTGTTCAAGTTTACCTATAGTGTGTGAGTGAGTGACAAAGAGAGAGTGTGTGTGTTCCACTGATGTATAGATGAGTGACCGCGGTGACTAAAGTGTGTGGGCTGGTAACGCTACATGAGTTCATCTGAAGTCGCTTTGGAGAAAAGCGTTTGCTAAATAAATAAATATAAATGCTCATCTACTTCTGCTCGCTTGGTGGTCCCGCGCACGAAAGGCAGAGCTCGGAGGTTCTCGGTTCTGGGTCCGTTGTGGTGGAATGACCTTCCCCTGTCACTCAGAACTGCGAAAACTCTGTTTTCAAGAAGGTCTGAAAACCCACCTTTTCCAGATCCACTTCGCCCAAGATCTCTCCAGCTCATTTACGGTGTAACTGTTCACGCATCGTAACTCCAGAAGCATCCCCAGATACAACCTTTATTCAGCCATTATTCTGGCATTGTACTTGCTTGTTTCTGTTTTTTTCATTATTTAAAAAAAATGGTGGGAGGGTTTTGGGATTTGTCTATACTGTGTCTTATGCACGTACTCGATCGATGAACCTCGGTGTAGCAAGTGGTAGGTAACAAACTGGGTTTACTTGAAACTTACAAGTCTGCAGCTATGTTTCCTTCTCTTAATGTAATGCATAAATTGTACTTTTGCTGAGATGTATGTCGCTTTGCACAAAAGCGTCTGTTAAATGAGTAAATGTAAATGTAAATGTTTGAGAAGCTCTGTCCACCAGAGGGCACTGCCACTGTGGACATTCACTGTCTCTTCTCTATCCCCAAGCAGAGAGTCACTTCCATGTTTCACTTCAGGGCTCCTCTGGGGAAGGAAATACACACACACACACACACACATACAGGGTTTGGCTTCTTTACAGCCCAGTTGCTGGTGATGGGGTCACATCTCTTGTTTTGACCCCTGTTCCACAGTAACTCCATGGTCCAGGCCCACTTCTACAATGTACAGAGGTTACTGCGGTGTGGGTGTTTACTACAGTCCTCCTGGTCAGAGTAGTTAGGCCATCCGCAGCAACACACCCTCCAGGAAGCAGGAACACACCTGGCTCTGCTGGAGATTCAGGAAGTGTGTGTGTGTGTGTTGGAGGGGTGGGCGCTGAGGGTAGGGTTAGGGTAAAACCCTCAAACCACAAACCATTAACAGCCAGATTGTCTGATCACACAGTGTGTTGTGTGTGTGAGGGGTTTTTTCATGCTCTGTAAGGGTAAGTAGGTACAATATATGAAGGATCCAGGTTCACCTCCCTACTCTGTTACCTTGGAGAAGGGTACTTACCCTGAACTGGAACTGCTATACAAACCAAACAGCTGGGAACAGCAGGTAAAGGTAGTAAAAAGCACCAGGTGCAGCCAATGAGCTCATGAAGAACTATGTTCCTACTAAGTGTCAGATGGTGAGACGTGGAGGAGAAGATGGAGGTTCTCATATGGGTGGTAGATGCATGGACTCCTCCCTCGGCCTGGTCATTGTCTCCCATGGATTCAAATACCCAGCTCTTCCTTTCCTTTCTATCTGGAGCATCAGACATCTCTGCATGCATTGCTGCCCGCCTGATGGATATCTCCTTGTGGATGTCTGATCACCACCTCCAACTCAGCCTCTCTCTTCACCTCCCAGCTGGCCTGTCCTCCTGTCACTATCTCTCAACCAAACTGGAAAACTCACTCATTTTCCAACCTCCTTAGCTAAGAGTCTGGGAGTGACAGTTGACTCGGGTCTGTCTTTCTCTCAGTCCATTTACATTTATTCACTTAGCAGACACTTTTGTCCAAAGTGACTTACAATGGATACTATGTAGTGTTTCTAGCCCACACACCTTATTCACCAAGGTGACTACATTGCTAGAAACACTACTTACAAAGGGTTATTCATCCATGCATCAGTGAAACACACTCACTCTGTGACACTCACACACTAAGGGGGAACCTGAACAGCATGTCTTTGGACTGTGGGAGGAAACCAGAGCACCCAGAGGAAACCCACACAGACACAGGGAGAACATGCAAACTCCACACAGACTGAGCAGAGATCAAACCCACGTTCTCTCGCACCACCCAGGCACTGCGAGACATCAGCACTACTCGCTGTGCCACCGTGCCGGCCTCAGTACATCAAACCCACAACCCAGTCCTGCAGATACATCCTGCATAACATCCGCAGGACCCATCCTTACCTCGCAACTGACTCTGCCCAACTACTTGTCCAGGCCATGGTGACATCCCATTTGGACACTGCAACTCTCTCCTGTGTGGCCTTCCTGCTACTGCCAGCAAACCTCTACAGCTGATACAGAATACCGCGGTACAAATTGTGTTTGATTTTCCAAAGTGGTCCCATGTATCTCCTCTACTTGTTTCTCTGCACTGGTTTCCTATCGCTGCCCAGATTAAATTCAAGACCCTGGTTACTGTGTACAAATGCATCAATAGAACTGATCCCAGATATTTACAAGACTTGATCAAACGGTACATCTCAACCAGACCCCTTTGCTTGTCTACTTCTGCTCGCTTGCTGGTCCCGTGCAAGAAAAGTAAAGCACGGAGGTTCTCGGTTCTGGCTTCGCTGTGGTGGAATGACCCCCCCACTGGAAACTGCTGAATCTCTGTCCACATTTAAAAAGGGTCTGAAAACTCATCTTTTCCTGACTCACTTCTACCACAATCTCTTAAGATTATGTAGGTGTAAATGTTCATGAAGATGCTCGGATCGGTCCTTTAAAGAGCCACTGCTACAATGTAACACCAATGTTTATATGCATCTCAAAAAAAAAAATTTAAGTTTTATGCAGCTACTTATGTGATGAACACAAGTGCAAATGGTGAAGGAAACAAATTAACCGTACTTAAGAATCACGTGTCTGCAACTATGTCTCTCTTGCTCCCAATGTAATGAACACATTTTATTTTCTATGAGATGTTTGTCGCTTAGGGGGTGCGGTGGCGCAGTGGGTTGGACCGCAGTCCTGCTCTCCGGTGGGTCTGGGGTTCAAGTCCCGCTTGGGGTGCCTTGCGGCGGACTGGCGTCCCGTCCTGGGTGTGTCCCCTTCCCCCTCCGGCCTTACGCCCTGTGTTGCCGGGTAGGCTCCGGTTCCCCGTGACCCTGTAAGGGACAAGCGGTTCTGAAAGTGTGTGTGTGTGTGTGTGTGTGTGTGTGTGTTTGTCGCTTATGAAAAAAGCATCTGACGAATGAATAAATGTAAATGGTGGTGTGTCGCTCTGTCCCCTGTACTGGATTTGTGTTACTTGTCCTTATGAAGTGTGTGAGGGAAGAAGTAAAGGTATTAGAAATCCTGCCTCCGCTGTTCCCAGCCTGGTCTCCACCTCAACTCAACTCACTTCCACGGTGTTTACAGCTCCGGTCTGCTGTGCAGTGTCCACATGAGGAGCGATGCTCATGTTCAGGGGATGAAGCCATCAGTCGACAGTCAGCGCTGGATATGAGTTTGCAGAGATCATGTTTTGCTTTCGCTCAGGTTCACTTTCAAAGCACTGAATTCACACACACTCAAGACACTGAGTTCACACACTGAACGCACAGCGACGCACACAGAGACCTTGTGGAGCCATTCGCTGGACAAAGGTGTGTGTGTAAAGAACCCCGATGACATAATTACCCCCCCCCCCCCCCCCGACAACAGAAGGTGCATCTCGCCACACCAGGCTGGAGGCTCTGAAGAGGGTAGTGAGATAGAAAGTGTGTCCTGGAGCCTCGGCCGTTTCCCTTCCTTCCTGGGCGCAGTCATCATGAAAGTAAAAGTCCCCGAATTAATAAAAAAAAAAATGCAAGGCTCGGGGTGCCTTGCGACGGACTGGCGTCCCGTCCTGGGTGTGTCCGCTCCCCCTCCGGCCTTACGCCCTGTGTTGCCGGGTAGGCTCCGGTTCCCCGCGACCCTGTATGGGACAAGCGGTTCTGAAAATGTGTGTGTGTGTGTGTGTGACCTGACACTTTTCTACAAAGCAGCTCACAGTTATTGATCCATTTATACAGCAGAGTAATTTTTACTGGAGCTATTTAGGGTAAGTATGCACGTGTATTTATGGGTCTTTCTGTGTTTGTGTGTGTATGACCGCATTCTGCCCTGGATTCTCTCTTTAAAGTCGAACTCTTCCTCCCAGACTCACTGCAATGAAACACTGACACTGCAGGCCGATAACATGAGGAGAAAATAAGACAATGAAATATTAATGCGCAAGAGCAGCTCTGACATCGTCCTGCTCCTGTGACTCACAGTGACGCAAGGAAACACTGAAATGCTGTGTTCTCTGCGTGTCCAGGTGAGCGACACTCGCTGTCTCTGTCCATGTCACACACTGCGCCTCATGGTCATGTGTGTTAAAGAACCTTCAGGTAAAATGTTTGCAATTTCCCTACATTTTTGGCATCATGTTCATGTTTCAAAAATACTCCAGTACATTATGTCCACGTTGATCGTTGATTTGAGTCTGACGGCAATTATGAATATGTTTTCCCTGACACCTGGGGATACAGAATCAATCTGATTGCACACACATACGCACACACGCACACGGTCACACATTCCGCTCATTCCCACACACCCCTCAGAACCAGTGAGTTGTTGTATCTGTGGATCTGCAGCTATCCAGCAATGCAATGTGTCCGCCGAGGGGTCGCGACCCTACGAGAGACCGGTAACGGCACCGAGGCCGCGCGCGAGCGCCGGAGGCCCGTGCTGGATGTGACCCCCTGCCGAGTTTCACAGCTCCGCCCACGGGCCCTTGTTGTTCGCTGCCGTGACTCTCGACCGCATCTCCAGGCGCGATTGTCTCTGCCGCTGCTGCGCTCAGACAGGAAGGAGGAGGAGGCCGTGCACCGAGCGCGCTGAGAGTGAACTCACACCGCTTACAGAAAGCGCCCTGGTGCTGGGGGATCTGCGGTGAGACGAACCTACAACCAACCGGGTTTCAGTGAAAGCTGCATCAGCAGGACCAGAACTTCAGTGCACTCTGGCACTTTATTAATGTACGCAATAATAGTTCTTCTTCTTCTTCTTCTTATTATTATTATTATTATTATTATTATTAATCAATCTATTAGCAGTAACTGTTTGCCCAGTGCAATTTAGAGCCACTAGTTCACCTGAAATACATCAGTGGATTGTTACTGTTTTTTTTAAATGTGTATCATGTTATATAGCATATAAATAAATAAATCAATAAATAAAAATAAATAAACACATCTATATATGTATATAAATAAACATATGCATGTTTTTTTAAAGGAGCAAATGTTTTCAATCTTTCAAAGTTTGTGTTATATAAGAAAAGCTGTGGAAGTGCTTTGACTCACAGATTTACTCCAAACATCCTGAAGTTGACAGAAGGATACTTATTATAACTCTCTTTCTGGTAACTGGACACCTTTATCCAGGCCAGTTTGCAATAATAGACAAAATGTACACTGATTTACACATTTGGATTATTTTTACTGTACTGAGCAGGTACAGTGGACAGATGCCCAGGGGAGCCGTCCCAAACCCAGAAGGGGCAACGCGGGACACTGGACGCATGAAATTTTATGAAAGAAATGTGGCTTGTTGCTTGAACATAAAAATATTTTTTTAAAAATACTACTTTTCAGAGTGAACATATGAAAAACAGGTCCATAAAATATGTTTATTTCTAAATGTGCATCCTGATCAGGATGGTGAATAACAGGTATGCTGTATGTGATTAAATATTTCGCCAAATAACTCAAAGCATAGTGCAGCATACATTCAGGTGATACAAACTGTCAAAAATACAGGGCATTTTCTTACATTTCTGCTTTTTAATGAATTTATAAACGCATGTATGAAAGTATAAATGGCACCTATAAGTATCTGTATGGCACTGCAGGAGAAAAAAATAGCAATTGCGAAATTTAAATATTTAGTTAAAAGTTAAAATATTTATTTTAATTGGTGTTCCTAAAAACGCTGCTTCGCATCTCAAGGCTGCTTGGTGTTTCCACACATCGGTTTCTCAGGGCTCAGGGAGAAAAAGGTAGAAATGAGCGAAACAACAAAGAGTGGGGTTTGCAAACAGTTAAAGAGTGTGAAGAGCAGCTACTTCTTCTCAGAGTGAACAAGCGCTGCTCTCCGTGACGACTGGCGGACCCTCTGGTTCGAACCACGACTGCACCGGTGTCACCGCTCTGCGACGGACACCGTGGCTCTAACTGCGGTTGCCGTGGACACTGGTCACTGAAGAAGGGTCTAGAACCCATCTCTCTGAGAGCCACTTCTCTCCTGATCTCCTGAAAGCTCCATCGAAGAGTCCGACACCATCTATGATTAACTGTGTATTTGCTGTTTGAACGTCACTTCTATAGGAGCCGCTGGAGGGATGCGAACCAGCAATACGGTGGTGTCACACACACAAGCGTGTGTCCATCATCCGGTGTGTGTGTCTAAAGCTCTTTGTGGGTTGATGATGCACTTTGTTTACTCTGATTTGCACGTCACTGAGGAGGAGAGTTTGCTGAAGGGAAATGAATTCATAAGTAACTCTTTCTGTAAATGAAATGGGCGGTTCTGGGGTCGCTGGCCTTCTCGGTAGCGCACGTTCGCGGCCTAGCGGTTGTGCCGGGGCGCCGACTGCCTCGGCCTGGGTCGGGGTGGCGGCTGCTCCTCCGCCCCGTCCTCGGCGGGCACCGGCGGCGGTCTGGAGCGGGGTTTGCCTCTCGACCTGGGCGGCGCCGGCGTCTGTCCGTCTCCGTTCTGCGGGTGGGGGCAGGGCGGCGCGTGTCCTCGCGGGGGCGCCTGGTGCCGGTGCTGCCCGTGCGGGTGCGCGTACGGATCCTGCTCCTGGTGCCGCTGCTCCTGCCGCTTCTGCTGCTGCTGCTGCTGCTGGGTGACGGCGGCCAGTCGGAGCTCCTCCTCATCTGCGGGGAGATTCGACGGCAGGGTTTGCTCACAGCCCGACACCTCGGCCCGTTTTACACACCGCTCGGGTTACATGAGCGCTTGTTTGCTCTCCTTGCGTTTGTTGCGCTGACGCTCCATGGGTAACACACCACCTGATACACACGCACACACGCGCACTGTCTGAAACTGCTCGTCCCAAAGGGGGTCGCAGCGAACCGGAGCCTAACCCGGCAACACGGGACACAGGGCTGGAGGGGGAGGGGACGCACCCAGGAAGGGACGCCAGGCCATCACAAGACACCCCAAGCGGGACTTGAACCTCAGACCCCTTGCTACGTTATAACTGCTATATTTAACACACACACCACGTCCCCCATCTTTAAAAAGCTGCAGTAACACAACGGTGCTCTTTTGCGCACCACGGACAGCAGCTGTCATCGCACCCTAGTGTCCCCGAGTGGCGAGCGTCTCCGCCGCCCCCTTCGGACTCTCCGTCCGCCGGAATCCTCGTCCCCGTCTCACGCCGGGCGGCGACCACTTGCGGGTTTGCGCGGGAGCCGATCGGGGTGTTCGCAGGCCGTACGCACGTCGTGTCTGGGAGTGCGGGAGGGGGCTAAACGCCGACTGAATTTCGGCGACAGAAGTGAAGCACCTGACACTGTTCGCACGCTAAACTACACGACTGAGCGACGGGGCAGCGCTGAACTCTGTCGCCTGAGCTCTTCACACACTGGTGTGTCTTTATCGACTCGGATTCAGCCGACCGATGATGAGTAGAGCGTTACGATTTGGAGAATCGTAACACGGACTTCGAGGACGTCATGAAGGACTTTGCCGAAAAGATATTTGCTTAGGAAAAGCCTAGAAATTCCAGAATTCGATTTTTCAAATGTAACTTTTAAGTTGTATTTGCATCAAATTCCTGCCTCACAAATTCTTCCCTAATCTGTTCCCTCCTTTGTAGGTCCTAAAATCGTCACACGGCGTCTGCGGTGCCTCATGGGAAATAGAGCACTGGCCTTGCGCCTGAGCTGCAGGAAGAATCCGACACGAGAGATGTGTGGACTCCTCCTCCTCTTGGTTTGCGCTGCTCTAACACACACACACACACACACACACACACACACACACACACACACACACACGCACACACTCACACACACGATTTCTCCGAATCAGATAAGACATGTGAAACGCCTCATTCTGACTCATTCCTTCCTGCAGCCACAGTTTCTTTCTGCCGTCTCTAAAATGACACCATCTCCGGGCTGCAGCTCAGGAAGCGTAATCACTCTTTTGTGAAAAGACTCTTTACCATAAAAGAGTAATTGTGTGTCTATTTCTGCGGCTCCGCAACATGACGTTTCGCATTTTCGAACGTGTGGAACAATACAGACACGACGGGATCTACCTAAGAGGAGTAACTGCGGTATGTGCCGTAACAAAGGGTGTAACGGGGAACAGCAGCACACTTGTGGTTGGTCGAAGGGACCGCCCCCCAGCCGCTGAGCCCCCTGCCGGGTCGCGCCGCGGCCCTCATAGAGCCCGTTCCTCCGCAACCGACGCTCCTCCGCGTCACGTCGGGAAGAGCTCGGTGCCTCCGCATCTGCGGCTCGGAGGCGGAGGACAAAGAACTGCGCAACGTTCCGCTCGTCACTGCTGGAGGCGGAAGCCGGCGGGACGAGGCTCGAACCCTCAGCCGCCCGTGTCGTTGCTGCCGCCACTGCGGCTTGCGGCCCACATGAAAGACCTGCCTGCATGAGACCTTTGGCAGGAATGAGCTCCACGTGTGTGTCTTCACACACGGTGTTGCTTAATACAGTGGGCTGTGTTTCCGTAACTCTCGGCGTGTTTCGGTCCGCAGTTCCGGCACCGATAAGGCCGGGTGTCCGTCAGCGCTTGCCGGGCCGGGCCGGGGCGCGAGGCCGCACGCGGCAAATGTCCCGAACCGCCGCTTGCGCGTCGCTAAACGGGCCGAGGACACGGTTGCCATGGCGACGGGCCCCGCTCCTACCTCTAAACCGGTTCTTGTTCTGCCTGTAGCGGCGGAAGCAGCAGAAGACCAGGACCCCGACGAGGATGAGGAACAGGCCGCCTCCTCCCGCGAGGATCGCTATCATGATGTACATGTCCAAGCCGAAGAGTTTTCGTTCTGAAACGCAAAGAAGGTTCAGCGGAAGCTGCTGTGGATGCTGTTTTCTAAATCCTGCGTGTGACACATAGAGAGCGCAGTAAAGCGAACGTGGACCAGGAGACACACCTGGAGTGAGACCTGGACATGACACCTTGACGGCGTCGCTCTGCGCCGAACGGATTTTGTTTGAGATGCTGCAGGAGAATTCATCAGCTGCCGTTATTTCGGTGAGCTTCAGAATCAGAGCTGTGCCCGTCTTCTTCGTCTCTTTGTTGTTCTTCAGCCACACGATGTCCGAGCTGGTGCCCTGCGCACTGCAGGTCAGTTTGACCGAGAAATCCGAGCACGTGAACGAGGGCTTGCCGGGTTTCGAAACTTTCTCTGGAAAAATGAAGATATGAAGATGAGCATGATGAACAGCACAGTGATGGTGATGATGATGCTTAATAATATTGTTGCCTTAAAATATAGCAGGAGACACTTAATGTCAGGATCTCTGTCAGTTGTGTGAAAACGCAATACAAAGTGTGCAAAATTACTGCGTTTTTTACAAAAGGAGAATATCACAGTCCGTCGGAGTGTCCATGTTCTGCTCCCCTCACCTCTCACGCACAAGTTCTTCGTTACTGAGTACACCTGTTTTCCACCACTGTTAAACACTTCAGCAGAATATTCTCCTTTCTGCTCCATCGTCACATTGTGCAGGACAAGGGATCCATTATCCTCTACATCTCCTTCTTTTCCTGTTACGAGTTTTCCTTTCTTTTGCTTAATGATTGTCACTGTGCTGCGTTTCCAGACCAGTTCATCTTCTGCTTTGGTGTACGGATAACCCAGATCAATGGGCACCCTGTCTCCAACCTCTCCGCTCACATCGCACTTGGCGTCGGCTGTTACTGCAGGAGGTAGAGAAGGTCAGGGAATTAATAAGAGACGCACGCAATGCTGGGAGAAACACCCAGTGACCACATGAACGCTGACCACAACACAAGCACAGATCATCCACACAGTTATTGCATTTAGTGACCAAAAAGTTGTACAGCAGGTGTTTTTTTGTTTTCCTCTCCTCAGCTGCCAGCTGCCTCATCCTAACAGAGAGCAGTGACTGCAGCTCCCCTGTACTGTGTCTTCATACTGTGCTCTGTCTCTTCACGGAACGATTTGACTCAGAAAGATGGAAAGAGCTCAGAGGACCACCGATTTCGACGGAACGGTATTTATTGGACCGGCTGCGGACAAACAGAGCAAGAAGTTGAACCCGCAGCCTTTTCGTCCTCGGCTTCACGGTAAAAAGTGCGGAGGCCTCTCTCCCCAACACCGGCTTTCGTTTTTAGAGGTACTCGAGCTGCGGAGGAGGACGGCGCACAAAATGGCCGCGCTGCGCTGCCGCCAGCTGTCTCTCCACCGGCCGCCCGTGTGGCGTGTGGCGTGTGGCGCCCTTGTGTGTTTCACAAAGGTCAACGAGGAGGTCGAGTGCCGTCTTCATGTGAGAAAACGAAACGGTCCCCAAGCGTCCCCAAGCGTCCTCCCATCCAACTGGTCACCTCTCGGTTCTGAGGGACACCATGAAGGTTATTTCTAAGCAGTGCAGATATTTACAGATTATCAATCTGCAGACACATGTTCCCCACATTACTGCACTCACAAATAAATAGAAAAATATTTTTTAATTTATTTTTAAAACTTTCAGCTTTTATAGATCTTTCTCAACTTTCTAACTTTAAAAAATTAAGTTTTTTCACATTTCCCAAGTGATTTCAGATGTCTACAATGTTCTTTGTACTGACACTAAATTGCACTTTGAAGATAAAAACCAAAACAACTGATTATTGTTTTCAAGAAGCTTCTTGAGCTTGTGAACAATTTAGTGAGGGGAAGTGAGAACTTCATACTTGAGGAAGTTCATTTTTTCCATTTGTGGAAAAAACAAGTTTCCTTATCAAGCACAATCTCTGACTTTTATTAGTCTCTTAAACCAAAATACATCACAGATTTTGCCTCTTTTTTAAAATTCGTTTAAATTCTCGTCCTTCATTTTATACCGCCATATACAGTTAAATTCCATTAAGACCACACTGTTTTCACTGTCATTTATAGCACTTACTGGTTCATCACAAATTTAAAAAAACTTAATCTTATTGTAGAATCACAGTCCTGCACAAACTGTCACACCTTTGCATGGATTTACTCCTGATTTATTAATTTCAGCAGAAAATGCGTAAAAACCTTTTCGGAACAAGAGCTCCAACTGAGGTCAGAAAACCAGCGAGTCGCAGAGCAGGAAATGAGCACGAGATTTTAAAGCAGCTCAAATGGTCCAAAAGGTTGAGAAATTTATGTACATGAGTTCAACAGACAACTGGGTGACTTTTCCACACTTACCTCCGAGGATGAAGGTGGTTGAGCAGAGGAGCAGCACGGAGAGGATGGTGGCCCTCATCGTGTCCCCGTGTGCATGTGTGTGTGTGCGTGTGTGTGTGTGTGTGTGTGTGTGTGTGCGTGTGTGTGTGTGTGTGTGTGTGTGCTGGGCTGAAAGAGCGGTCAGGGCTGCGCAGTCCTCTAACACACCGCACTTCAGACAAAGCGAAAGAGGCGCGCTGGTGAGTGGGGAGGATGACCTGAATGAGCGGCACGGAGGAAGTGCCGTCCTCCTCTCCTCTCCTCTCCCCTCCTCTCCACCAGCTCGAACCCGCCGCCTGCCTGGGGCCTCCACGCAGCAGGCTCCCTTTGCTCACGGTGTCGTTGCACGGGCCACCTGAGAGGCCCCGCGAGCCCCCGTCCTTCACGCGCAGCTGGGGGTTTGGCGCGTGCCGCAGGATGCGCTTATCGGCTAGATCCTCCTGTGGTCGTCATGGAAACCAGGTGTGTCTCAGGCAGCGCGGCGGGACGCTGGATGTCCGGGGGGGGTCGTCTCCCACACGCTCGCGGTGCCGCACTGTGGTCGGCTTAGACGAGATCTCTGTAGAAATTAGTCAAAACTTGACATATAAAGGCTTTTAAAGACTCGACTGATTAGAAAGTTAAGGAGAGCTCTCAACCATCAGCGCTGCGTTTACTACAGCAACGTTTGTTCACCGCCTTCCTGGATCTGAGAAACAGCGAATGGAATTTATTTGGCTTTTTTTTATTTCATATGGATATATTTTCCATCATACATTTGACAGTTAAATCAGAGAAGTGTTTCTACTGCAATAACAAGTGTTAAAAGATCCAGGTGAAATTTAAAGCATGTATGAAATCATAAAAGACACACAACAGCTTAGTGAGCTGAGCAACTTTCACAACACACACACACACACACACACACACACACACACACACACACACACACACACACACACACACACACACACACACACACACACGTGCGGCAAAGTAGCTAAAAGCACGTGAAATATTTTCAATATAGGGCACTTCCTGACTTTGAAACTGCTGAAAATATGACAGCGGGAAACCTGTATTTGCATCTGCACCTCGACAAAGGAAACACCACATTGCCGGGTCTTTATCTGTATCCCATAATGCACTGCAGGGCCCACGTCCCACTTTCCATAATTCATAGCGCACTGCACGTTACACGTCCATATAGCGCATCCCTCTCATGATGCAGCACGCTGTAAGTGAGGACGGCAAGTTCTCTACATGTTTGTATATGTTTTTAAAAAATTATTAGGAGGAAATTGGATAAAGTTTTATTCAGCTACTCGTGTGAGGAACATTGGTTCAAAGGGTGGAAAGAAAAACTAACTGTCCTTAGGGAATCACACGTCTGAATCTAAGTGTCTCTTTCTCCTACTGTAATGAACACATTGTATTTTCTATGAGATGTTCGTCTCTTTGGAGAAAAGTGTCCTATAAATGAACACATGTACAGGTAGATGTAAATGAGCGGTAAGTGTACTTTTGGGACAGCTCACCCGTTGAAAAGGAAACGCTGGCACTGCGAATACGAGGCTCCGGTTCTCTCTCTGGATGGACGAAGTTTTGAGAGTTTCACCGTTCTGACAAAGAGCTGGGAAATTTCTGAAGCAGTAAATCTGTGTACAACTTCTTCTGGTAAACTGTAAAAAATGAAAAAGTTAATAATTTAAACATCAGAAAATATGTGGACTTTATCTGACAATAGTTTTGGTAGTTAAGCACTTAGAAATGTTCTGAATTAGAGAATTTTAAACATGGAGCAGGTCTTTAGAAATACTCCGCTGTTGAGAATGAGTGCAGTGTTCTTTACGAGACTCTTGCAAACCACCGCTGGGATCCGGACTCCATCTAGAGTACTTTGTACTGAACTCCCCAGCAGCTCTTGGGTGCTCTTGGTGCTTCACACACACGGTCTGAAACCACTTGTCCCAAGTGGGATCAGGGCAAACCAGAGCCTAACCTAGTAACACAGGGTGCAAGGCTTGAAGGAGAGGAGACACACCCAAGACAGGATGCCAGTCCGTCACAAGGCACCCCAAGCGGGACTCAAATCCCAGACCCACCAGGGAGCAGTACCCAGACAAACCCACTGTGCCACCTGCCACCTGCCCCCCTGAAATTGTAAGCACACACACACACACACACACACACACACACACACACACGCACACACACGCACACACACACACACACACGCACACACATTTTCTGAACCGCTTGTCCCATACCGGGGAACCGGAGCCTAACCCAGCAGCACAGGGCGTAAGGCTGGAGGGGGAGGGGACACACCCAGGACGGGACGCCAGTCCGTCGCAAGGCACCCCAAGCGGGACTCAAACCCCAGACCCACCAGGGAGCAGTACCCAGACAAACCCACTGTGCCACCTGCCACCCGCCCCCCTGAAATTGTAAGCTTGTACAAGACATAAACTCCACTTCATTCAGCCGTTTTTTTTTTACTAGTTCTTGAAACTGTATTATTTCTTTAAATATCTAACAATATGAATGTGTTTACCCAGTTTCAAAAGTGTCACAATCAGTGTTGCTTTACTGCTTTATGCACACAGGAATTTGACAGGAAAAAAGTGTCCCCTCTCGCTGCCACGTGGTAATCGTAGAGAAGCCACTCCCGTTCCTTAACCACTTTTTCAGGTCAAGGTCACGGGGGTCTGGAGTCTATCCTGGAAGCACAAGGTCAAGCCCAGATAGCACACTCCCTGTGTACAATACACACATTGGCACATGGTGGACAGTTAAGAGACACTTGGTCTAAAACTCACTCAGACACACGGGGAACACAGTGTTCAGAGCTCCTGCTTTCACACCCAAGGATCACAGGTTTGAATCTCACCTCCAGCTGTCAGACCCTTGATCAAGGCACTTACCTTAAATTGCTCCAGTAAAATTACTCAGCACCGGTGCTGTGAGGCAACTGTCCCACTATTATGAAAGTAAAAAGGTAATTTTCAGTAAGGTTGTATCTTGCACACTTTTAAATCGTGGAATTAATTTTCTCATATTAAATACAGGCTGACACACCATCTGTGTGCTGTGTCTCGCACCTCAGACCCATAATAACTACGATGATGTGGTTGAGTTTATGTTTAAATGCGCGACGTATTTTCTGTAGCAAAATGTGTCAGGAGAAGTGGCTGGTGTCCTACTCAGACTCTGGACAAAGAGAGGGAAAAAAGCATCACCACTGTGTGTGATCATATGGGGGGGGGGGGGGGTTCAGGAGGTCTCTGCGTGTTTTTTGACTCCAGCCCAGTAACATTGTGTTGATCGTGGGAAATGTACTCAGAAAAAAGTGAGTACTGGCACATTTTCACTGGGAATCACCATAATGAGCTCGAGAGAGGACATGGACATTGACAAACAGAAGGGTTTTGGACAGGAAAAGTAGCAAGACTGGGCTGCACTCTGTCTCCTCACCTTCTCTGCTTGAGCACAAAACACATCCTGGGAGAAAGCGGCAGAAGAGAGATGCAGATGAAACTTCGGAAGAAGTTAAAATTCCTGAAAGCGCAGAGTTAGAAAATGGGAACACGGTTACATGTGAGGGAAACGGTCGCTGTGGACGGAGGGGACACGAAGTAGGCGACACGTCCTGCTCTTGGCATCGGGGACGAAGAAGTAGTGGTGCAGCAGCTGGGAGGTAGGCTGAGCACCAGCAGTGAGGAGAGAGGAACATCTGGAGAAGGTGCTCAACATATGCTGATGGAGCCACAACTGCAGAGAATAAAGCTGTTGAGTCAGAGCTTTTTCTGTAACATGGGGGGGCACGGTGGGTCTGGGGTTCAAGTCCCGCTTGGGGTGCCTTGCGACAGACTGGGTGTGTCCCCTCCCCCTCCAGCCTTACACCCTCCGTTGCTGGGTTAGGCTCCGGTTCCCTGCGACCCTGTATGGGACAAGTGGTTTCAGACTGTGTGTGTGTGCTCTGTAACATTGCAGCACGGGAGAGGAGAACGATGGACTCCTCTGGACTGTGCTCTTCTGGGAGACCTGTGAGGACACCGTGGACATATGGCTGAGTGTCCAGTTAATGTCGAGTTCAACCGTGACAATAAAAACTTAGTCGCGAGCAAAAAGCGACACCCTAGATTAAAAACCTGTTTAATTTCCATTGTAACAACAATAGCACCACCTGGCGGTTGCGTCGTTCGAACTTCCGTTCTCTCTCTCTTATGTTTTAAAATATGGGTGTGGGTGTAAAAAATGAGGCGTGACGTCACCCCACAAACCGGAAGAAACGGAACACAAACCAATGAGACCGAATTCCATTTTTTTAAAACAAACTTTACTGACAAAAGCAGTAATCACAAAAGTCTGGATCATAAAAAACACGGAACTGGATCGAAATATTACAACAAACAAAAATGCAAGAGGGAATTAACAAAGAGGAGAACCTTTAAAAGTAAATACATTTGCATTTATTCGTTTAGCAGACGCTTTTCTCCTAAGCGATGTACATATCAGAGAAAAATCAATAAATAAAGACACTAAACAAGCAAGAAATACAAAAATATAAATATGCAGAAAATAAAGTAAAGACTTACTCATCACAAATATGTTAAGGGGTCAGTAGAAGTAGGAGGGGCATCATACCAGAAGTCTGGGGGACCCTGGTGCAGGTTAGGGTTGGGGTTGGGGTTAGGGTTAGGGTTAGCTTAGGGTTAGGGTTAGTGTTAGTTGTTAGGGTTAGGGTTGGGGTTGGGGTTGAGGTTAGGGTTAGCAGTTAGGGTTAGGAGTTCAGGTTAGTGTTAGTTGTTAGGTTAGGGCGGCTCCCTCACAGTACAAATCAGTTTAGTCTGTGTGGGTTTCCTCCATTAATAATAATAATAATAATAATAATAATAATAATTTAAGTATTCGGAAAGATGAAGAATAATTATTTAATGAAAAGAGCCTGTGTTACATTGCAGTACTACAGGAAAGTGCTATGAAGTAAAAAGATAATTTTTGTCGCTTATTGTCACACATGTTCAAATTGGGCAAAACACATTTATACTGAATACATTTGCAGAAATAACCTGAGGTGAGAGAAGACTGGGTAATTCATCAGGTGAAATTTAGATCCTGATGGAAGCTGACAAACAACGAAAAAATCGAGTAAAACTTGAACAGACAGGAGAAATATTTTAGGTATGAAAAGTACTTGTTTTTTTAAAATGAATTATTGTCATGACTATGAGTAAAATAATGAGAAGATGAAATGTGGTTATATCTGTCTTTGCTTTGGAATCTCTTGTGTCATTTCCCTTTAAATGTGAAGCTAAATAGGAAGAGGTGGAATTCCAAACTGCCTTCACTTTCACTTTTACTGAGACTCACAAAACCAGGATGGAAGGAAAACTCTTAATATACAGTCATATCCTCTTTATTCTCATGGATTTGACATCTGGTGAGTATTTTATTGGCCTTTTTAGTGCAATTGAATCACAAAGTGCGTTTTCTCTGCTCAGTCACTTGTCATTTTCATATATGAATTACTGTACATGTAGCAGGAACTTGGCCTCAGTCCACATCTACTGTAAATTGTTATTTTTAATAACATTTATGTTTGAAATTGAGAATGAGAGTTTTGCCGATTCAGTTTTTCTGTGCCACCCCATTACTGTTCACACTTATGATTACTGATCTAGCAAAAACTCTTATGAACAATAAGGACGTATCTGGTATGAGAGGAAGGGGGAAAGTACCATGGTATTTCTCTGTACGCTGGTGATACCTGAGTAACCCTGAACCACTGGGTCCCAGCAGTACTCAAGGCCGCGTCCTGTTGTGTGGAGCACGGTCACGGTGCCAATGGGGATATGAACACACACACTAGTGTTTTCCATAGTGCAGCCTTTACTGAAACACAAGGCAGTGGCGAGGAGAACTTTTTATTGCTGAATCACAATGGACCACCAAAACAGCATGTGTCCAGACTGTCCATCATGTCAATTCTAATCTTTTGGTTCATCACATCCCTTTATTGAATAAATTAATACATACATTTTGTTATGCGTTACCTAAAATCACACACACACACATTTTCAGAACCACTTGTCCCTTACGGGGTCACGGGGAACCGGAGCCTAACCCGGCAACACAGGGCGTAAGGCCGGAGGGGGAGGGGACACACCCAGGACGGGACGCCAGTCCACCGCAAGGCACCCCAAGCGGGATTCGAACCCCAGACCCACTGGAGAGTAGGACTGTGGTCCAACCCACTGCGCCACTGCACCCTACCTAAAATCAATACAATAATAATAAAACTTCACAGTAAAACCAGTAAATGTATCAGCTGCAAGGTGGGACCTTAAACCCAAACGAAAACCACACCCCAATGCTGCAATATTTATAAGTGCATATTAGTGTGTACAAAAGCCCCTTATGATGACTATTAAATCAAAGTTTTCGTTTACCCCGCCCGGTATGGGGTCCCACCCTGGAGCCAGGCCTTGGGGGGCGGGGGAGCTTGCATGGGAGCGCCTGGTGGCCAGGTCTATGCCCACGGGACCTGGCCGAGCTCAGCTCGAAGCCATGACGGGGAGCCGCTCTTCGGTGGGCTCACCACCTGCCAGAGAGACCGTAAGGGGTCGGTGCGCCCAGCTGACCCAAACCTCGGGCGCCAACTCTGGTTTTTGGGACTTGGAATGTCACCTCACTGGCGGGGAAGGAGCCTGAGCTGGTGCAGGAGGTTGAATGATACCGTCTAGATATAGTCGGGTTCACTTCCACTCAGAGCTTGGGTTCTGGAACCACTCTTCTCGACCAGGGGTGGACTCTCCACTATTCTGGCTTTGCCCAGGGTGAGAGACGGCGGGCTGGTGTGGGCTTATTAATAGCCCCCCAGTTCAGCCACCACATGTTGGAGTCTACCCTGGTGAACGAGAGGGTCGTCTCCCTGCGCCTTCGGGTCAGAGAACGGTCTCTCACTGTCGTTTGTGCTTATGCGCCTAATGGCAGTGTAGAGTACCCGGCTTTTTTGGAGTCCTTGGGGGGCGTGCTGGAAAGCGCTCCCACTAGGGACTCTGTCGTTCTACTGGGGGAGTTTAACGCCCACGTGGGTAGCGACAGTGACACCTGGAGGGGCGTGATTGGGAGGAACGACCTCCCTGATCTGAACCCGAGCGGTGAGTTGTTATTGGATTTCTGTGCTAGTCACGGTTTATCCATAACAAACACCATGTTCATGCATAAGGGTGTCCATCAGTGCACGTGGCACCAGGACACCCTAGGTCGGAGGGCGATGATCGACTTTGTAGTCGTTTCTTCTGATCTTCGGCCATATGTCGTAGACACTCGGGTGAAGAGAGGGGCTGAGCTGTTAACTGATCACCACCTGGTGGTGAGTTGGATTCGATGGCGGGGGAAAAAGCTGAATAGACCTGGCAGGCCCAAACGCATAGTGAGGATTTGTTGGGAACGTTTGGCAGAGGCCCCTATCAGAGAGGTTTTCAACTCCCACCTCCGACAGAGCTTCAACAACCAGGTCCCAAAAGAGACTGGGGAAATTGAGTCCAAATAGACTATGTTCCACACCTCCATTGTCGGGGCGGCAGTCCGGAGCTGCGGCCGTAAAGTCTCTGGCGCCTATCACGGCGGCAATCCCCGAACATAGTGGTGGACACCGGAGGTAAGGGATGCCGTCAAGCTGAAGAAGGAGTTCTATCGGGCCTGGCTGGCTCATGGGACTCCTGAGGCAGCTGACGGGTACCGGCCGGCCAGACGGAATGCAGCGCTGGCAGTCGCCACAGCAAAAACTCGGGCTTGGGAGGAGTTCAGCGAGGCCATGGAGGAAGACTTCCGGTTGACCTCAAAGAGATTCTGGCAAACCATCCGGCGGCTTGGAAGGGGGAAACAGTGTTCCGCCAACACTGTTTACAATGGAAATGGTGCGCTGCTGACCTCAACTGAGGATGTCCTCGGGCGGTGGAAGGAGTACTTTGAGGATCTCCTCAATCCCTTCGACACGCCTTCCGTACAGGAAGCTGAGACTGGGGACTCGGAGGGGGACTTGTCCATTACCCTGGCTGAAGTTGCTGAGGTAGTCAAAAAACTCTTTGGTGACAAGGCTCCAGGGGTGGATGAGATCCGCTCCCAGTTTCTCAGGTCTCTGGATGTTGTGGGGCTGTCTTGGCTGACACGCCTCCGCAGCATTGTGTTGAGTTCGGGAACGGTGCCTCTGGACTGGCAGACCGGGGTGGTGGTCCCTCTTTTTAAGAAGGGGGACCGGAAAGTGTGTTCCAACTATAGGGGGATCACACTCCTCAGTCTCCCTGGGAAAGTCTAAGCCGGGGTACTGGAGAGGAGAATCTGACCGATAGTCGAACTTCGGATTCAGGAGGAGCAATGCGGTTTTCGCTCTGGCCGTGGAACACTGGACCAACTCTATACCCTCACTAGGGTGCTGGAGGGTTCGTGGGAGTTTGCCCAACCAGTCCATATGTGTTTTGTGGACCTGGAGAAGGCATTCAACCGTGTCCCTCGTGGCATCCTGTGGGGGGTACTTCGGGATTATGGGGTTCGGGGCTCGTTGCTACGGGCTGTTCGTTCCGTGTATGACCGGAGCAGGAGCTTGGTTCGTATTGCCGGCAGTAAGTCAGACCTGTTTCTGGTGCATGTTGGACTCTGCCAGGGCTGCCCTTTGTCACCGATTCTGTTCATTATTTTTATGGACAGAATTTCTAGGCGCAGCCAGGGAACGGAGGGTGTCTGTTTTGGTGGCCGCAGGATCTCATCTCTGCTTTTTGCGGACGATGTGGTTCTGTTGGTTCATCAAATCAAGACTTACGGTGTGCACTGGAGAGGTTTGCAGCCGAATGCGAAGCGGCGGGGATGAGAATCAGCACCTCCAAATCCGAGGCCATAGTTCTCAGTCGGAAAAAGGTGGATTGCCCCCTCCGGGTTTGGGGGGAGTTGCTCCCTCTAGTGGAGGAGTTTAAGTATCTCGAGGTCTTGTTCACGAGTGAGAGAAAAATGGAGCGGCAGGTTGACGGACGGATCAGTGCGGCGTCCGCAGTAATGCGGTCATTGTACCGGTCTGTTGTGGTGAAGAAGGAGCTGAGTCGTAAGGCGAAGCTCTCAATTTACCGGTCAATCTACGTTCCTACTCTCACCTACGGTCATGAACTCTGGATCATGACCGAAAGAATGAGATCGCGGATACAAGCGGCAGAAATGAGCTTCCTGCGCAAAGTGGCTGGGTGCACCTTAGGGATAGGATGAGGAGCTCAGTCACCCGGGAGGAGCTCGGAGTAGAGCCGCTGCTCCTCCGCATCGAGAGGAGCCAGTTGAGGTGGCTCGGGCATCTGTTCCGGATGCCTCCTGGACGCCTCCCTGGGGAGGTGTTCCGGGCATGTCCCACTGGGAGGAAGCCTCGGGGCAGACCCAGGACACGTTGGAGAGACTACGTCTCCCGTCTGGCCTGGGAACGCCTTGGGGATCCCCCAGAGGAACTGGAGGAGGTGTGCGGAGAGTGGGAAATCTGGGGGGCTCTGCTTGGACTGCTGCCCCCGCGTCCCGGCCCCGGATAAGCGGAGGAAGATGGATGGATGGATAATGTGCACAAGTAGCTCCAGCACTGAGAGAAAGGCATCCCCCATCTCCGCACAGTGCTGCCGAACCCCTGACCTGCTTGTCATTGGGTTTTTACTCCTTACCTGTGTTTCGGAAATGTTTCCACTACAGGTGTGACCTACAGCAGACTGAATGGAGACGTCACACTCACACCAGCCATCAGGGACACTTGCGAAGAGATCCTCTGGAAACACAACAACGACAAAGTCATCGAGTTGGTCAGAGGTCAAGGAATCAGGGAGTTCGGTAAATTGAGAGGGAGGACGACGCTGAACCAGGAGACAGGAGAACTCAGAGTGAGGAACCTGGAGAAGAGACACTCTGGACGGTACACAGCCGAGGTGCTGGTGGAAAAGAGGCTCCAGTACTTCACGTTTAATGTGATGGTCATTGGCGAGTGTGCGGCCACACTGTTACGCTGTGAGGTTGAGCACCTTTCTTAATGTGGTTCGGCCTTTGTACAGTGTTTACTACTGCGCCCCCTGGTGTGTGACTCTCTTCACCTGTGTGTATCCTGTGTAGACGCTGTGACCCGACCAACAGTGCAGTGTGAGCAGAGGGATTCTGTAGGGATTCTACGCTGTCACAGCGAAGGAGAGATGGGAAAGTATCGGTGGGAGGGGCCTAATGATTTATTAAGGAACTGGACCGATCAGCCAATAGAACTACAGGTCAGCAGCTCTGACTCCGCATACACCTGTGTGGTGAAGAACCCTGTGAGTGAGGAGAGCAGTGAGGCCTTTCCTGCTGAACGCTGCTTTAAAGGTGAGCAGAGATCCAGCTGCAGCCAGATGTTTGACTCGGAGTCCTAGAGACACACTCTTCTGAGTGTTTCCACATGTGCGGTAAGAGGTGACACAGCAACACTTTTCCTCTCTTTCTTTTCTAGAACGTTCTGCTGTCGGTGCTCTTATTGCTGTCGTCACTGTTACTGCTGCTGTTGGTTTGATCGCTGGGGCTTACTGTGTTTACCGCAGAAGAGCAACAGGTACCTTCCTTTCACACCATGTTATAGTGTATTTGGGTCTAAATAAACATGTTTAGGGGTAATTAGCCAAGTGTTTTGCTCTGTGGTCTCCATGTGCTGAATTGGAACAGTGTTGCGTCGTCACCTTTTACCATCTCTGCTTTATGTGGCCCAGCTTTTGCTGACCAGGAGGAAGGGAGGAAGCTACCGGAGCGCATGGGGCCTCTGTGCCAGCGGGGGTGGAAACGTATTTGGGAACCAGGTCAGAAACGTGAATACATTCACAGCTGATCGGGAGGAGGGTCCTGGGGCTGGACGCCATGTGGGGAGTTCAGGAGATCTGGGCTGTCTGTGTCTACACTCCTGTGGAGGCCTCGTCCCACACGAGTCCTTTAGAAGAGCAGGTCCCCTTTAGTGTCACAAATATACACTTAATTCTCGGAGGGAACTTCAGCATCTTCTTACACAACATGGGACTTAAATATTGTAAAAGTTTTATCTGGATGTTTAATGTCATTGATGGTTTTAAGGCAGAAGCTGGTGGAACAAAGTGTGGCCGTGTTACCTGTGTGATCTGACAGCACTGTAGGGGTTAAAGTCCTGGGTGAAAAGACAGAAACTGGTCTGATCTCAGCGCAGACCCTAAGTGGGACTCATTTTGGTATTCCATGGGGTAAACTGAGCTCTGATCCGTATCAAGAAAACATATATAAAATAATGAGGAATCATTCTAAGTTTAGAAAGAAAACAACCAGAAATTACATGTGGAATCTTAAATCACCGGTGTTGGAATTGATCTTTTTTGGCACTCCAGAAATGAGGCACAGCAAGCTCAGAAAGTCGGTTTATTACACTTCTCACCAGGTGTTCTCCATCGTGGATTCACACATCTACACATCTCTGCGGTGTCCTTTTGTACTATTCAACCTGTATTACCTCCTCGTACCAGAGACAAAGGCCTCCCAAGGTCTTCTTCTTCTTCAGCCATTCCCAGTACAGTGTAATTTTACCAGTGGCAAAAACACTGTTCTAGAAACTTCTACAGCAGGTCATATTACACACACGAATGAAACACATACAGAGGTGAAAATTATGTGATGAAAAATGTGAATAATAATAATAAGATAAAAGAGAAGTAAATGTAAAAGTAATGAATTCTGGAATTCTGTACATTTGGTGTCTGAAAGAATTGTGTCTTTGTGTGACATTTTAAGATAAAAGCCAGTTTTAATGTGGAACTTATTAATTTCAACATTAAATATTCAATATTCGATAAAGATATTTTGGAAAAAAATCACAAGTTGGAAATGCATTTTGTTCAGGTCTGAAAGTGAAATATACATAATGAATTATGTTTTTAAAAAATGTTTTAAGATGCTGCTGTTCCTCTGTCCTCGCAGACCAACATGTAAAAGATGAAAAATTGATGGATGAGGAATCAGCTCCACTGAAGACTAATGAAGGTAATTTGGTTTTATCGGAAACCAATGGCTATGGTGGGATTTTCATGGGTCATGTTACTATCAATACCCTAAGAGTCAACTAGAGCAAGGATGGAAGATAATTCATGGGTGGATATAATGGTTTCAGACCTTGGCGTGAACTTGACCACGAGCAGGGGGAGAGGCACGAACATAACCACGTATTTACGGTTGGAGGAAAGTGACTTCAGTGAGAGGCTTAAGAATACATCAAGGCAAGAAGAAATGCTTGGGGGAATGAAGGCAGGGACCCCACATTGATCACCACAGCATATAGAGCGGTTCAAATAAGTCGGGTGAAGTTCAGTGGGAGGTTTCACGCCAAAGTCCATAGGACATCGAAACCTCTGTCTTAGACGAGACAAGACCAAGCACGGATACACAAGGCAGCATCGATCATGGGGAGGACGTGGGGCAGTCGATATTTAGGCAGGTATGGAAGGAAAGGTGTCGAGAGCAAAACCTAAGATAAGATGGCCAGGTGCAGCCAAATGCAAAGAGTGGACCCCCATTCATGACAATTTAAGAGGGATTTTAGATTGTTGGAAGGGTACGGCTGAAAGTAAGATTAACCAGTCAGGTGAGAACATTTAGTAGGGGTGCAGTGGTGCAGTGGGTTCTACCGCAGTCCAGCTTTCCAGGGGGTTTGGGGTTCAAGTCCCGCTTGGGGTGCCTTGTGACGGACTGGCGTCCTGTCCTGGGTGTATCCCCTCCCCCTCCGGCCTTACGCCCTGTGTTACTGGGTAGGCTCCGGTTCCCCGTGACCCCGTATGGGACAAGCGGTTCGGAAAGTGTGTGAGAGAGAATGTTTATGATTATGGAATGAAGAGATTTGGGATGTATCAGGGGAAGAGTAAAGGAGTGCAGGTTATGCCGAGGTCAAGACGGTAGGTAGAAATTGAGGGTCTGATTTGAGAAAAAAGGCAGTTAAAAGGACTTTGGAAATGAGCAAATGAGGAGGGGAAGAGAAGTATTAACAATCTGCAGGAAGAATTGAAATTAGGTTATTGGTGCTGAGGAGAGCAGAGAGGCTTAGGTGAAGGAGGAAGAAGAAAGCAGGCTAGAGTAGTGGTTTTTAAGAACCTGATTAAATTTGTGAAGTTGTTGCTTAAGCAGGAGAAGTCCGGTTGTTTAAATGCTGGAAAGCAGGAGCTGGAGAGTTACCTGCAGGAAATGCACACCAATGGAGAGAGAGGGAGAGTTTTTGAAGTGCCTGCAGATATTCCTTCACTAGAGGAGATTGTGGTGCAAATGAATGAATGAAAGAATGAAAGAATGAATGAATGAATGAGCTTTATTGCCAAGTATGTTTACACATACAAGGAATTCGTCTTGGTGACAGGAACTTCCACAGCACAGACAGAATGACAGTGACAAGACACAGTTAATAAAAGTAGAGTGGGCTAATAGAAGATAAAAAAATATATATAAGGTACACAATATACAAAATAGACACTAGACATTATATGTTTGGGTGTGAGTCCCCCAAGGTTGAAAGAGGTGCAAGAGGTGGTTCGTTGTGCAAGGGCAACATCTGCACCGGGACCTAATGGGGTTCCTTATCAGGTTTACAAAGGCGCCCCGGATGTCCTAAAGTCTTTGTGAACGCAGATGGTGGTTGTATGGAGGAAGGGAATTACTCTGAAGACATGGCTGAGAACGGGAGGGGTATTTATAGCCAAGGAAACTGTTGCTGCAGAGATATGGCAAATCAAGCCTTCTTAATGTTGAGGAAAAGATAGATTTTAGTGTAGTGGTACAGAGATTGTCTACATATTTGTTAGCAAACAATTTAATTGACACATCTGTGCACAAAGCAGAAATTGTGGGATTTTCAGGATGCCTAGAACATTGCAGTATGTTCTGGGCTCAGATTAAGGTAGGTAAGACATTACAGCATATATGGACAACATGATCATGCTTCCTAGTACTGTTCTGTGTACCTGTCACTTACTAGGAAAGCTAAATGACAATCTTAAGTTAGCCAGGTTGAAAGCGAAACCTAGTAAGTGTAAGAATTTGTCAATTGTTAAGGGTTAGTTATTGCAGAAGAACTTTCAGAGTGATGGATAAAGGATTCTGTTGGTGGTTGAAAAGCCAATTAAGAGCTTGGGTAGATGGTATGATTCTTCCTTCAGCGACAAGGAACAGGGAAAAGGATGTAGACAGGATGTTCTGCAGGCATTTAATACGATTGACAAGTCCTTTTTACTTGGGATGCTGAAGGTTTGGTGTCTGCAGTTTGATATATTGCCTCATATTAGGTGGCCACTTGTCATGGTCGCCAAGGTGCAACAGACTCAAGGGCGGCTGCACAAGCTCGCCAAATGCGGAAGCCGAGTAGGGGCAGACTGAAAGGAGAACCATGGGGCAGGCAGGAGATCTTCGATGAGCAAACGTCATTTGTTGGAGGATCCAAAAGTTGAGGTCAGGAGACAGGCGAGAGTCAAGGGGCCAGGGAAGCACAGAGATGGGGTAGGCAAACGTGGAAACAGGGAAAGCGAGGTAACCGTAGGAAGCGCTGGGCATGGAAGTGTCAAGTGAGTGTCGAGTCTCGAGTGTCAAGCCTGTGGACTTGATGGTTTGGGTTCTAAATGGGGTGACGCACAAGATTGGAAGTTAGTTGCTGATGTAGGAAAACAGCTGCAGATGCCGCAGTGCGTTGCAGTTACGGCTCTGAGACCCGATTTTGTACTGTACTCCGAGGCCGCACGAGTAATGTACTTCAACGAGTTAACAGCACCTTTCGAAGATGCAATGGAGGACGACTTTGAGAGGAAGAAGTTGAAGTACGCTGATTTGGCTGCTGAGGTGAGGGAGCAAGGCTGGCAGTGCTTTATTAGACTGGTGGAAGTAGGCGCAGGAGGGTTTGTTGCAAAATCAACCACGTCGCTGTTGTTGGACTTTGGTTTTAGGGTTTAGTCGTTAAAGGCAGCGGTAAACAACTTGTCTGAGGTAACGGAAAGATCCAACCAGTGGTTGTGGCTTAGGAGGCAGCAGAATGCTTGGGGAAAGCAGACCTAAGCCTGGGGGTATTTGCTTACGTGAATGGTGATTGTTAGGTCTTGTTGTCACCTCCATACGCTTAATGTGGTGTGTTGGTTGTGTGGTGGTTGGAGGGTGGTTAACGGGTGGTTGGAATGGAATATTTGTCTCTTCTGTTTCAAGTTTATTGTCATAGGTACAAGTACCGTGTACAAGTATCATGAAATTCTTTTTGAATGCTTCTCCACAACCTAGGGGGTGCGGTGGCGCAGTGGGTTGGACCACAGTCTTTCTCTCCAGTGGGTCTGGGGTTCGAGTCCTGCTTGGGGTGCCTTGTGATGGACTGGCGTCCCGTCCTGGGTGTGTCCCCTTCCCCTTACGCCCTGTGTTGCCAGGTAGGCTCCGGTTCCCCGTGACCCTATACGGGACAAGCGGTTCTGAAAGTGTGTGTGTGTGTGTGTGTGTGTGTGTGTGTGTGTGTGTGTGCTTCTCCACAGACTATTGACAAAGAGAAAAGAAATACTGCAAAAAAACAAAACAATGACAGTGTTTAATACAACAGCAATAACAACAAATAACAGTAACAATAATAACAATAACACCAGTAGACAGCCAAAGAGCTCATAACGTGGGAATGCTTAATGTGACAGTGTAATGTACCAATGTGTTTGGAGGGAACAGTCCAACTCTAGTTACTAAAGGTGGCACATTGGTTAGTGTTGTATAGTCTTAGAGCAGTGCGGTAAAACCTGTTCCTGTACCTAGCTGTGCGGGTTCGAATAGACCTAAGCTGTTTTGTAGATGGCATGGAAGAGAGAAGTGCCCGTGCGGGGTGACTATGATCTCTCATGATGCGCATCGTCTTTCTGAGGCAGTGTGCGGTGTAGGTGTTCTCGAAGGCTGGTAGCTGTGTGCCGATTTCCTGAGCTGTTTTCACCACCCTCTGTAGGGCTTTCTTGTCCTGTATGGAGCAGCTGCCACCCCAGGATGTAATACACCCTACTGAGGACGGACTCCACAGCACACCTGTAGAAAGCGGTGAGGACTGTAGTGGGGATCCTGGGTTTCTTCGGACGCCTGAGGAAGTGGAGGCGTTGATGGGCCTTTTTGATGGTCGATGCTGTGTGTTCAGTCCATGTGAGTTTGGCAATGAGGGTGACCCCTAGGAATCTGACGCTGTTGACCCTCTCTGCCGTGTCTCCTCCTATGTAGATGGGTGCATGAGCCATATCCTGTTTCCTGAAGTCAATCACCAGCTAAAAGATGAAGCAGGAGGTACTGTGATTCTCTCACTGCTCACATGAGATACACATCAAACAGATGGTCATGAGCACAGTGAAAATCATTTTTCAGGAAAGAATGCAGGTATGTTAGGAAGGACATTTGCTAACTGGAAACAGTAAAAGAAAGTACATGTGCTCTAATTGTATCTGACGGTGTGTCTCTGCACTGTCTGTCAATCAGGAGATCAGTGACTCGTTGTTGCTCTTCAAATTTGAGAGTAAAAGATGGTGTGAAAGAAAACAATGAGGAAAGAAGCCCTTTCATTGCTTTACTTTTCTCACTCTGTGCAGTAATTCTTTTTGGTTCTCTTCATAATGACTTGTTCCTTTAAATGAACTTACAACAAAAAGGCCCCCTTCTTAGGAGCACAGGGGGGACCAGAATGCAGCCTGGACTCGGAGCGCCTGGGTGCTCCAAAAGGCTGTGGGTTCCATCCCCCCTCTGTCTGTGTGGTGGTTTCATGTTCTCCCCATGTCTTGCTGGGTTTCCTTCCAGAGCCTAAAGACATGCTGTGTATCTGAAAAAACCTTCCAACATCTGGTGACATGTGCTGGAAACCAGTTTTTTGTCTTCACAAGTAATGACAACAGTTTTTCATCATATTAACCTCTGGATGTTCACTTCTAATGTAGTTGTTCATGAAACGTTGCTTTACTGATTGTTCACATAGTGCTGTTTTCTGGTGCCCCACAGATGTAATCGTTAAACCTGTAAGTGAAAGAAAGAAGCGGTTTGAACCACCTGCATGTAGCCCAAATAATGTAAAGCATGAGCGCAGAAGTATTCAACAGAAGGACAAGAAAAGTGAGACTGAAGCGCTATAGTGCTATACAGGAAAAAGTCATTACTTGTTGAATGATGAATATATTAATAAATGAAATTTACTGTAATCAACTGCTATGAATAGTTGCTCAGCACAGCTTGGCAGATTTAAAAGCCCATAGAAAACTTCACACTGGCAAAATTAACACACACAGTTTCTGAACCGCTTGTCCCTTATGGGGTCACGGGGAACCGGAGACTACCCGGCAACACAGGGCATAAGGCCGGAGGGGACACACCCAGGACGGGACGCCAGTCCGTCGCAAGGCACCCCAAGCGGGACTTGAACCCCAGACCCACCAGAGAGCAGGACTGCGGTCCAACCCACTGCACCACCGCATCCCCGAAATTAATACTTAACATCTAAATATGTTTGCAGAAATGAACACACATTCATCCAACCAAAATGAGTCACACGCTGGTGGTCCGACAGTGGGACGCAGTGATTCACCAACAGAGACCAATGAGAAGGAAGGAGAAAAAGAGACGGATAAAAAGCAGGAGAGCAGAGTATCAGGTACTGAGATGGTGTCATTGTTCAGGTGGGGTACAGGCCAGTGAGACAATGTTCGACATGATTGTTCTTATTTTCTTTGCTCACATGATGAGGAATATTCAGACTAACAGTTTCATCCGGAAATAATCAGAGATTCTACGTACAACTCTGAAAAACCCCAAAGCATTTATTACTTCAGTTAACAGAGTAGTTTTGATTTAATTTTTTGCCTGATGGTTCCTCTTCAAGTCCTTCCTGATTTTTATCAAAACAAAGTGCACAGTACAGTGTTAGTTCTGCATCACAATGTCTGCGTGACACTGACAAATAGCAGGAGTAATAAACACATCACATACATATACAGAACTGTGCACACATCTTAGGCACTTGGATATTTCACAGAAATATTTCTTTTAGTGAGGGGGTGTGGTGGCGCAGTGGGTTGGACCACAGTCCTGCTTTCCAGTGGGTCTAGGGTTCGAGTCCCACTTGGGGTGCCTTGCGATGGACTGGCGTCCCATCCTGGGTGTGTCCCCCTCCCCCTCCGGCCTTACGCCCTGTGTTGCCGGGTAGGCTCCGGTTCCCCGTGACCCTGTATGGGATGAGCGGTTCTGAAAGTGTGTGTGTGTGTGTGTGTGTGTGTGTGTGTGTGTGTGTGTGTGTGTGTGTGTGTGTGTGTGTGTGTGTGTGTGTTTCTTTTAGTCTGTTATTTAATGTCTTCTGCATTAGTGTCAATGGGAAAGAACATATTTTAGATTTCCAAGCATTCCTTTTGCAAAAAGTTACAGTATTACAGTAAGGGTTTTGTATGTTAAAGAAACAAAGTACACACACGCACACAGAAATCACCTGCAGCCTCGATGTGCAACACGGTCTTCTGAGAAAATCACCGGTTGGACACGGAACTCTATGAAACACACAACCGTCTCATAGTTAAATTTTCATAGTGACTGTGATGTGTTTTTTTTTTTTTTTACATTATTGTCCAGCCTTAGGAAAACAGAGTGAGTGTGATGAATCGATTTGACACTGGCCATGTGACACTGTCAGTGTTCACACTAAGAGTTTCATTCCGAGAGAATCACAGGTTGGACCTGCAATTTAAAACCTCAGATGCTTTTATGAATTAAATTATCATGCTGGTTACATTGTTAAATTAAGAGTTAGTCTTGATAAAGATTTTTTCGTACCCAAACACAGGTGAGTCCAGCACAAATCAAAAGACGGCTGAGACGGAAAATCTGGATCAGAACGACACACAGACAGGGACTGATGTGACACAAAGTGCTGGAGAGACAGATGGCGAAACACAGTCAGAACGCAGAGATACAGGTACTGTGATGATGTCACTGAATTGATGGGAACTGGTGTGAATTAAATTTAATCAAACATGAATGATGGGCTGAATTATTATGAATTTAAAGTTGTTCACATAAAGCAGTGTTTTGGTAACAACTCGTTTGGTAACCTGTGTTTGCATGGGTTTCCTGTGGGTGCTCTGGTTTCCTCTCACAATCCAAAGACATGCAGTGCAGGTGGACTGGTGTTGCTAAAGTGTCCTGTGTGTGTGTGTGTGTGTGTGTGTGGTTATCCTGGAATGGACTGGTGTTCCATCCAGGCTTCACCCCCTCAGCCTTATCCCCAATGCTTCAGGGATAGGCTCAGGATCACCAGGACCCTGCTCAGGACCAGCAGTAACTGGAACCGGGTGGATTAACGTCTTGGTCCTTCAGGATGTTCAGAATCAGCTATGAGATCCAGGAGACAAACACACATGCCAGCACAGTTAATTCACAATAATAATAATTTCTACTTTTAATTACAGTTTATTTTCTTTGTGTCACCACTGAACAGTGTGTTACTGTAGCTGTATAAACTGGAGAAATGTCTGTATCTGCAGAAGAACAGTCTTACATATTTAATATACTGGCCTTAAAAAGAGATGTTAATATTTTACCAGATTAAATCACAACCAAATAATTACTTTCTCAGAATAAAAAAAAAATTACTAAATAATTGCTTTTTCAAAGTAAACACCACTATATTTCTCAGGTATGTAGGTAAAGTTATTTGTAGGACTTTGAGTTTAACCTGTGTGTCTGTGTCTCACAAACTCTTTACTCCACAGCAGATCCACAGCATCAGGGGACAGAGGGAGGGGAGGAGAGCTGTGACCCTCAGTGCAGAACGGAGGGACAAGGAGGAGGTGGACAAAGGGGGACCGACAGGCAGGTGGACAATGAGGAGCAACGAGGAGTGTTGGGAAGGACAGATGAGACAGAGGGCGATCACTGACCACAGCACACAGTGACATGTCGGACAAAATTTCATAGACACACACACACACACACAGGAAAGCATATACAGAGGTACATAGGACACCGCTGATAGTGCAGTGGTTAGAGCTGCTGCTTTTGGACCTGAAAGTTGCAGGCTTGAGTTTTGCCCTCAGATGTCATACCCTTGATCAAGGTACTTACCCTGTATTACTCCAATAAAATTACCCAGCTCTGTAAATGGCAAAGTAGCACTTTACATCACTTTGGAGAAAAGTGTTCGCTAAACAATTGATCACTCAAAGTTTTATTTGTCAAATGCAAGAAAATACAGTGTACAGCAGTGGTTGCTGGCAATGAAATATGTTTTCTGCAAGCTCATGGGGGGGGTGTGAGTAACAAAATACAGTAAGGATACAGTGAATAATACGTTAAAAACAGATCCCAAAATAGAACACAAAAGGAACTGAGTAACACTAATAACTATTAAAAGTATTTAATGGAAAGCAGAGGAGCTGCTGAATTCGGATCCTGCTTGACTTTTCAGGAGTCTAAGAACCTGGAGGTAGAAGCTACTCTGAAGTCTGTGTGATTTTCATTTGATACACTGGTAACGTTTGCACGCTGTGTGTGTGAGAGACAGTCAGGACTCTATGCATCTTACCACAGTTAAACGGTACCGTCCAAAGTGAGCAGCTGAGACACTGAAGAACTGCTGAAGGTGCAGAGTCCTGCTGTAACTGTAATATTTCAGCGTAATTTTGTGAAACACTGTATTTATGTACTTGTTTTTTTTGTCTGTGCTGTAATTGTAATTTGTGTTGATTTGTATTTAATCTCAGTGTAAATGTAATTTGCACTGTGTTTATAGTCACTACAATGTTTATTGTACTGCAGCTGAGCCTTTGTTTTGTTCTGCTCATTTCCCACCGAGGTCTTATCATGCTTGTGACTCCATAACGATGGTAAATTATGGTAAATACTTGTCTTATACTGACGTATAATAATAAACATATACAACAAACATTTTGCGTGACTGTACAGTTCCGTGCAAATCAAATCTAAGTCAACAAGTGAACAGTTTTTCCCTTATTTTCTCCCTCTTTTTTTGTGTAATATAATAGTGATAATAATAATGCAATTACTGGAATGAGCACAAAACATCACTAGGGGTCATTCCTAAGGCCTGTGGATCATTGAGGTTCTGATCAGTAGGACGGACTGCTGTCTCGTCCACAACCACCGACACCGACACCGACACCTGTACGGCCAACGCGGACAGAGCGCTCCCACGCATGCGCACTCGCACTCGCACTCGCACACCTCTTACGTCACACGCATCATCCCGGCGCAGCGCTGGGGTACAGAACACAGTGATAATGCAGTAATTCAGAAGTGTAACTAAGAGGGACTAACAGAATAAACACAAAGGTAGCAACAACAACAACGTACAGTAACGTTTAAATAAATAATACCGAACGCCGGTATACAATAATAACAATAATAAAAACCGAGTCGGGCCGCGGACACGACCCCACCCACCCACTCACCCACCCACCCACTGTCACGCAGTCAGTGTGTCCTTCACTTTACCTGCGACAGGACTTTTCCAGGGAAAAAACACAGTAAATGAAATGTATTGATAATCGCGATGCCACACACGTGACGTGTAGAAGTACATGATTAGTGACGCGTCGCATATTCGTACAGCTTTTTGACAGACAGGTGGAGAAGAAGCGCAGCCGCGGACTGTTGTTTGTCAGTCCGGTTAGAGACGGAATTCATGACGGAATCAAGAAATTCCTGCTGGATCCACATGATGATGATGATGATGAACTCGGAGAGAAAACGGAACCGAACACAACAATCGGCCCGGGTCATCATGAAATGATCAACTCAAGTCATTCTCATCATTGTCACACATGAAATCATGGTACTGAACTTAGTCGTTTTAAACTATATATATAGATGTAGGATTATTTCAATGAATAAAACAAGTCAAGCGCGCTGCCGCTGCGCTGGTGACTCATCATCATCAATTAATTATTATTAAGAGCTCATGATCGCGGTACGAACTGCTTTGTAAGTTTGTTTCACTTTCGTTTTGCTTCCCGGGAAACGATCCGATCGGGATCATGGAGGGAAAAGTGTGGAAATTCCTTCTCCTGCTTCTTCTCACTAAACACACATTTGGTGAGTGTGTTTTTTCGCTTATTCTTGATTCTTATTGGTGTGATGGATGGGTGTGTTTCCATATGAATGCTGCTGAAACGCAGGTAAAATCAGTGTAAAACACTGTAATGCGCAGGAGGAAGGCCAATGACACGGACTTTACGTCATTAAACCGAATTATTACAGGTAAACGGACAAATTCTGTGCCTCTAAAACAACTGGAGTCTCTTTCTTTGTTGCATGATGTCTATAGTGGAATTAAATTATTACCGCGGTGATTTACTGTGATATCTGCTGTGTGTGAGATCTGTGTCGCTGTGACGTTACTGTATTAATACATTTTACAGACACTCTTCTCCAGCCCTGAAGTGTACAGCTGATGTAAATTACTGTGTCTTCACTGCATTTCAATAATCATGTCCGTGTCGCTACTCAGTTTTTACTACATTGATTGACTGTGAAGCTGTCAGTAACACAGGAAAGAGCTGCTCATTCATTGTGTCTCTCATATGAATATTAATACTTCCTCGGTCACTTTGTGCTTCTGTACAGCCCAGGCAAATACTGTATAACCCTCAGATATGAAAATATACCTGATGCAAGTCATCCAGCAGTGTAGAGGCCCACGCTACTCAGCGACGTCCCCTAGGGAAGAACGGGGTTGAACTGTATAGTGTGTGTTGGTGTGTGGAAGATGTAGATCAGTTGTATTTTTTGAAGCCAGGAGGGGATCTTTTTTTGAGCTTTGAATGTTTGTTACTGGAGAGAGACTTTGTGTGACTGTATTGTGACAATGTATTTCGTGAAAAGATCTCTTAGTTAGTTTTGCTGATCCACCGTAAAAAATGTAGTTGTTTTTAAATTTGGTTAGTTGTTAATTAGGGGGTGCGGTGGCGCAGTGGGTTTGACCGAGTGCTGCTCTCCTGTGGGTCTGGGGTTTGAGTCCCGCTTGGGGTGCCTTGCGGCGGACTGGCGTCCCGTCCTGGGTGTGTCCCCTCCCCCTCCGGCCTTACGCCCTGTGTTACCGGGTAGGCTCCGGTTCCCCGCTACCCTATATGGGACAAGCGGTTCTGAAAATGTGTGTGTGTGTGTGTTTTTAACTGTGTGTAATATTAATAACTTTATTCTAATAAAGTTAAAAACAAAAAGCAAAACTGTAAATAGTTCTTGTGAACAAGAGACTTTTGGGAAATATAAATAATTTTGCAACCGTGGAGGGGACTGTGAGGGACTCAAATGGGAGAAACACCTGTGTGGTGATGTTTTTGTACCAGTAGTCAGACTGTAAATAAATTGTAGCTCAGCACTGGGTGTGGTGGTCCCAACCCTCAGAGTTATCATGCCGTTGCTCTGGCGCTGTTGTAGACATTGCAAAAAAACAAAAAAAACAAACATATTGTATTGTACAGCTTCTGAATAAGTGGCCTAACTGGGTAACTAAAATAGTCCATCTTATATAAAACATATTGTATCTGAGAGCAGGCAAAGTCCTATAGCTACAGTTATGATTTTGGAAGCTCACCCACTTTGTCCACTAACATCTCAGTCTGAGATACACCCTGAATTTATTGCCTTTCATTTACCTGATGTGTTTCGCCAAAGCAACTTAACAGTTTTAAGATCCCTGCAACCTTTTACACGGCTGGGTAAACTTCATGCAGCAGTTCAGGGTAAGTACTTTGCTTAACAAAGCTCAACTTTGCTCAGGTACTACAACAGCAGGTTAGATTAGAACCAGCAACCTTTGGACCCAACCACAGAAGCCCAACCCACTACACTATCAGCGTATGTCATGTATCACACATCTGCCAAACCGGTGGGCGGACTCTCTGTGGACAGCAGGGTCCTTCGGGGTTGTGGTCAGTGCCGTGGAGTCGGACTTCACCGCACTTTTTGCCAGCACATATTACACAAGTTGGGGCATATAGAAGTGATAGGGAGCACATCTTTTTAAAACACATAATGCAGTGACCCACTTGGGCCGTTCTTACCAAGGGGGGAATGTGTGTAAGTGACTGATCCCTGCGTTCTTCGTCTCTGGATTCTGAACACAGTGAAAACAGTCAAACTCTGCTCCTACTGAGCTGGACTGAAACCGACACCCAAGCAAACAGCTCAGGAGCACTGGGGCACCAGCATCACCTGCTGTGCCACCGTGCCTCTGGGCATGAGCTGCACAAACGATGAAGGAGCACATTGCATAGGTGATCCCCCCACCATAAAACTTGGGTAACATTGTTTTCTATGAGCTGCCATTTGCTTGAGCAGCACAAAGAGTACAAGTTACCATAGTACTTTACAGTTCTCACCTGCTGTGTCTTTAACCAAGAATCAGTTGGTTATTACTTTGACACATCTTCCTCTGCTGTTTTACTTTTACTTCCTGCTTTTTGACTTCACCTGTCAAATATGTTCATGTCATTCTCAGACTTTTACATGTATTCATTTATCAGACACTTTTCTCCAAAGCAACATAAATCCATCCATTGTCTAGAGCCGCTTGTCCCAAGGAGGGTCACAGTGAGCTGGAGCCTGAGCTGGCAACGCGAGGCGTGAGGACACGCTCAGGACAATCGCAAGGCATCCCAAGCAGGGCTCGAGCCCCGGACCTGCCACACAGCAGGCACCGGTCAAACCCGCTGCGCTACCGCACCCCCCCAGCAATGTGCACCTCATAGAAAATACAATGTATTCGTTACATTAAGAGAAAGAGACACTTAGATGCAGACCCATGATTCTTAAGTACAGTTAGTTGCTTTCCACCATATGAACCAGTTGTTCATCACATGAGTAGCTGCATAAAACTTGATCAGAATATCAACGATTTCTGATCACCTTCCTAGTAATTTTTTTTTAGATGTATATAAACATGACTTTTGTTCATATTTTATTTTTTAACTAGTTTGTCCCTGAATGTCGCAATGCACGTGTGTGCTGCAGAAACATCTCAAAGTACGAAACAGACTGTTTCAAAGTCTGAGAGAGAAAAAGAGGATGTGTCGCAGGTTCCGACCCCACAGCCGATTTCCCTCTGTCCTTTAGCCACAGACTGGGAAATATACCCCAAAATATGAAAGTGGGATGCGGTACCGTCACCATGTGATCATTAGCTGACCAATCGAGATTCAGTTTGGACTGTTACAGTCTGAGAAACGCTGTTCCTCCTTGCCCTGATTGAAGTGGTCAGTCAGCGTTCTGTCCACTCAGTCAAACCCTGACCGGCTCGGTGGGGACAATCCTGCCACTCCAGCACTGCTCCCCTCTGTGCACCAGTTCATTCACTGATGTAAAGTCCAGTACAACCAGTGTTGTTACCTTCAGTCCAGTCAGTGTTGTTAAACTGACTCACACACCCACCTGATCACTGACCGAGTCCCTCTAGATGGACCTCATTCTCACCCCTTGTACCCGCAGTCTGACTATTGTGGCCGTAGCTGAGGGTGAAGATGTTGACTGTGATGCAGGTGTAAACTGTGCCTGAGGACTCAGCTCAGTGTCTTCAGTGCTGCAGCTGGGAGAAAATTCAATCTGTGGATCAATGACAAACACTAAAATTCACAATTTTCCTCCTGGATCTGAAGGTGGATCATCCAGCACTTGTTTGTAGACTTGCCTCTAGTATTTATACGATGTTCAATACTTAGAGCACACTCTGCAGTGCCCTTTTTTAAAGATGGGAACGATACTTGACCCACCAGCCCCACCCCCACCCCACACTCCACCAGGTAGGTGGTGACTCCAAAAGGTACTTCCTCTTCATCTTTTGTGGTCATGACCAACAGGACTGTGCTGGTGTCCAGCCTCCAGGCAGTCACTGTGAACAGCGAATACGTTCCACCATGTTCAAGACATCCGCTGTCATGGAGCTCAGTCCATTCAGTGGTGTACACTGTATTTTACACCTCACTGGTGTTCACTGACGTGCTGAGACTCTTTCACCGATCACTGTGGACAAGAGCTTCACTCATCTAATCAAATCAACATTTAATCTGATTGTGTGTTAAGAACAACTTTATGTGCTCCTGAAAGAACCTCTGATATCTGCAGGTCAGCATGTGATGTACAGCAGACGAAACGGAGAGGTCACACTGACTCCAGTGGTTAACGGAACTTTTGAGGAGATCCTCTGGAAGTGGAACGGTGACAAAGCCGTTGAGTTTGCTCCTGATGAAGGACTAACAGAGTACAGGAAATTCAAAGGGCGAACGACACTGAACACTCAAACGGGAAAATTAACGATCAGAAACCTACAGAAAACAGATTCTGGAAGGTACAAGGCCGAGGTGCTGGTGGGCGGGACCCTTCAGTACTCTGTGTTCGATGTGACGGTCCTTGGTGAGTCTGCTGATCACTGTCCAGTTGTGGAAGGAGGGGTGCAGATCATGGGAGGAGTCTGGGTTCCATTAATGTATCATATAGTGTGTTATACTGTTACACTTTTTAACACTTCAAACCAAAACAGTTTCTCTGAACACCACGTTTCATTAAGGCCATTATATACATATTTATGCATAGTTCTGGGGCTTAAAATGTTTCACTTCCATCTCTGCTGCCAGACTGTTACTCTGTGAGGTTGAGCACCTTTCTAATTATGGTTCGGCCTTTGTACAGTGTTTACTACTGCGCCCCCTGGTGTGTGACTCTCTTCACCTGTGTGTATCCTGTGTAGACGCTGTGACCCGACCAACTGTGCAGTGTGAGCAGAGGGATTCTGTAGGGATTCTACGCTGTCACAGCGAAGGAGAGATGGGAAAGTATCGGTGGGAGGGGCCTAATGATTTATTAAGGAACTGGACCGATCAGCCAATAGAGCTACAGGTCAGCAGCTCTGACTCCGCATACACCTGTGTGGTGAAGAACCCTGTGAGTGAGGAGAGCAGTGAGGCCTTTCCTGCTGAACGCTGCTTTAAAGGTGAGCAGAGATCCAGCTGCAGCCAGATGTTTGACTCGGAGTCCTAGAGACACACTCTTCTGAGTGTTTCCACATGTGCGGTAAGAGGTGACACAGCAACACTTTTCCTCTCTTTCTTTTCTAGAACGTTCTGCTGTCGGTGCTCTTATTGCTGTCGTCACTGTTACTGCTGCTGTTGGTTTGATCGCTGGGGCTTACTGTGTTTACCGCAGAAGAGCAACAGGTACCTTCCTTTCACACCATGTTATAGTGTATTTGGGTCTAAATAAACATGTTTAGGGGTAATTAGCCAAGTGTTTTGCTCTGTGGTCTCCATGTGCTGAATTGGAACAGTGTTGCGTCGTCACCTTTTACCATCTCTGCTTTATGTGGCCCAGCTTTTGCTGACCAGGAGGAAGGGAGGAAGCTACCGGAGCGCATGGGGCCTCTGTGCCAGCGGGGGGTGGAAACGTATTTGGGAACCAGGTCAGAAACGTGAATACATTCACAGCTGATCGGGAGGAGGGTCCTGGGGCTGGACGCCATGTGGGGAGTTCAGGAGATCTGGGCTGTCTGTGTCTACACTCCTGTGGAGGCCTCGTCCCACACGAGTCCTTTAGAAGAGCAGGTCCCCTTTAGTGTCACAAATATACACTTAATTCTCGGAGGGAACTTCAGCATCTTCTTACACAACATGGGACTTAAATATTGTAAAAGTTTTATCTGGATGTTTAATGTCATTGATGGTTTTAAGGCAGAAGCTGGTGGAACAAAGTGTGGCCGTGTTACCTGTGTGATCTGACAGCACTGTAGGGGTTAAAGTCCTGGGTGAAAAGACAGAAACTGGTCTGATCTCAGCGCAGACCCTAAGTGGGACTCATTTTGGTATTCCATGGGGTAAACTGAGCTCTGATCCGTATCAAGAAAACATATATAAAATAATGAGGAATCATTCTAAGTTTAGAAAGAAAACAACCAGAAATTACATGTGGAATCTTAAATCACCGGTGTTGGAATTGATCTTTTTTGGCACTCCAGAAATGAGGCACAGCAAGCTCAGAAAGTCGGTTTATTACACTTCTCACCAGGTGTTCTCCATCGTGGATTCACACATCTACACATCTCTGCGGTGTCCTTTTGTACTATTCAACCTGTATTACCTCCTCGTACCAGAGACAAAGGCCTCCCAAGGTCTTCTTCTTCTTCAGCCATTCCCAGTACAGTGTAATTTTACCAGTGGCAAAAACACTGTTCTAGAAACTTCTACAGCAGGTCATATTACACACACGAATGAAACACATACAGAGGTGAAAATTATGTGATGAAAATGTGAATATAATAATAAGATAAAAGAGAAGTAAATGTAAAAGTAATGAATTCTGGAATTCTGTACATTTGGTGTCTGAAAGAATTGTGTCTTTGTGTGACATTTTAAGATAAAAGCCAGTTTTAATGTGGAACTTATTAATTTCAACATTAAATATTCAATATTCGATAAAGATATTTTGGAAAAAAATCACAAGTTGGAAATGCATTTTGTTCAGGTCTGAAAGTGAAATATACATAATGAATTATGTTTTTAAAAAATGTTTTAAGATGCTGCTGTTCCTCTGTCCTCGCAGACCAACATGTAAAAGATGAAAAATTGATGGATGAGGAATCAGCTCCACTGAAGACTAATGAAGGTAATTTGGTATTATCGGAAACCAATGGCTATGGTGGGATTTTCATGGGTCATGTTACTATCAATACCCTAAGAGTCAACTAGAGCAAGGATGGAAGATAATTCATGGGTGGATATAATGGTTTCAGACCTTGGCGTGAACTTGACCACGAGCAGGGGGAGAGGCACGAACATAACCACGTATTTACGGTTGGAGGAAAATGACTTCAGTGAGAGGCTTAAGAATACATCAAGGCAAGAAGAAATGCTTGGGGGAATGAAGGCAGGGACCCCACATTGATCACCACAGCCTACAGAGCGGTTCAAATAAGTCGGGTGAAGTTCAGTGGGAGGTTTCACGCCAAAGTCCACAGGACATCAACACCTCTGTCTTAGACGAGACAAGACCAAGCACGGATACACAAGGCAGCATCGATCATGGGGAGGACGTGGGGCAGTCGATATTTAGGCAGGTATGGAAGGAAAGGTGTCGAGAGCAAAACCTAAGATAAGATGGCCAGGTGCAGACAAATGCAAGGAGTGGACCCCCATTAACGACAATTTAAGAGAGATTTTAGATGGTTGGAAGGGTACGGCTGAAGGTAAGATTAACCAGTTAGGTGAGAACGTTTATGATTATGGAATGATGAGATTTGGGGTGTATCAGGGGAAGAGTAAATGAGTGCAGGTTATGCCGAGGTCAAGACGGTAGGTAGAAATTGAGGGACTGATTTGAGAAAAAAGGCAGTTAAAAGGACTTTGGAAATGAGCAAATGAGGAGGGGAAGAGAAGTATTAACAATCTGCAGGAAGAATTGAAAGGTAGGTTTTTGTGCTGAGGAGAGCAGAGAGGCTTAGGTGAAGGGGGAAGAAGAAAGCAGGCTAGAGTAGTGGTTTTTAAGAACTTGTTTAAATTTGTGAAGTTGTTGCTTAAGCAGGAGAAGTCCGGTTGTTTAAATGCTGGAAAGCAGGAGCTGGAGAGTTACCTGCAGGAAATGCACACCGATGGAGAGAGAGGGAGAGTTTTTGAAGTGCCTGCAGATATTCCTTCACTAGAGGAGATTGTGGTGCAAATGGATGAGTCCCCCGAGGTTGAAAGAGGTGCAAGAGGCGGTGCGTTGCATCTGCACCGGGACCTAATAAGGTTCCTTATTGGGTTTACAAAGGTGCCCCGGGTTCTTAAAGTATTTGTGGAGGCAGATGGTGGTTGTATGCAGGAAGGATATTATTCTGAAGGAGTGGCGGAGAGCGGGAGGGGTATTTATACCCAAGGAGACGGTTGGTGCAGAGATAGGGCAAATCAGGCCTTCTTAATATTGAGGGAAAGAAAGTTTCTAGTGTAGTGGTGCAGAGGTTGCCTACATATTTGTTAGCAAACAATTTAATTGATACATCTGTGCGCAAAGCAGAAATTGTGGGATTTTCAGGATGCTTAGAAGACTGCACTATGATCTGGCATCAGATTAAGGTAGGTACCTTAAATACCTGAAATACCTTCACGTGGTATTTTTGGACTTGGCAAATGCTTTTGGTTCAGAGCCACATGATCTCTTGTGGACGGAATTAGATTTTTTTAAAAGTCCCAGAGTGCATTGCAAGACTGTTTAAGGTGTGTTTTGAGGACATTCAGTTTTATTTTTGCACCAAACAATACACCGCATCCTGGCAGTGGCTGGGGATTGGCATAATGGCTGGATGCACAATCTCACCATCGGCTTTTACCATGGCCATGGAGGTGGTAATAAGATCTTCGAAATGGATGGTTTGAGGTATGAAGTTGAAGAAAGGCACCCGCCCCCCACCAATTACAGCATATATGGACAACATGACCATGCTTCCTAGTACTGTTCTGTGTACCCGTCGCTTACTAGGAAAGCTAAATGACAATCTTAAGTTAGCCAGGTTGAAAGCGAAACCTAGTAAGTGTAAGAATTTGTCAATTGTTAAGGGTTAGTTATTGCCGGAGAACTTTCAGAGTGATGGAGAAAGGATTCTGTTGGTGATTGAAAAGCCAATTAAGAGCTTGGGTAAATGGTATGATTCTTCTTTAAGTGACAGGGAACAGGTAAAAGGACGTAGACAGGATGTTCTGCAGGCATTTAAAACGACTGATAAGTCCTTTTTACTTGGGATGCTGAAGATTTGGTGTCTACAGTTTGATATATTGCCTCATATTAGGTGGCCACTTGTCATGGTCGCCAAGGTGCAACAGACTCAGGGGCGGCTGCACAAGCTCGCCAAATGCGGCAGGCAGGAGGTCTTCAATGAGCAAACGTCGTTTGTTGGAGGATCCGAAAGTCGAGGTCAGGAGACAGGCGAGAGTCAAGGGGCCAGGGAAGCACAGAGATGGGGTAGGCAAACATGGAAACAGGGAAAGCAAGGTAACCGTAGGAAGCGCTGGGCATGGAAGCAGCAGTGTGCTCTAAGAGGTTCTGTGACTGGAGTTGGCTGGGTGCTGTGCTTTTATGCTCCTGTGCCCTGATCTGCTACAGGTGCGACCGCTCCATGCGAGAGCGTGACACCTCTGACTGTGTACAAGGTCTCTATATCAGAGATGGAAAGATTAGATGGATGTTCCTCATTATTTGAGTGGTGTGGCACTGTATGGAAAGGGGGTCCTGGAGTTGCCACTGACTAGTGTGGTAGAAGAATTAAAGTATGTCAAGGTTGGCTTGGAACTGACGTTGTCAGGCACAAGGGACACAGTGGTGAGATCTGCACCTATAAGATTAAAAGCAGGACGTAAGTGGAATCCGCAGGAAGCGGTGGCACATGGCCAGAGAGCGCTGGAACACAGAGATGTGGTTGGCCAGGTGCAGGTGGGTAGGGCGGGGCTCGGCACAGGTGATCTGATAAAGTTATGGAGTAAAGCTAAGTTGCTTGTTTGGCTTGTTTGTTGGAAGCAGAATGAATTGCGGCTAACGCTCTCCTGCGATGCAGGAAAAATAACACAATTTCTTTTGTGCTGGAGGGGAAGAGCATTGCGTGTCAAGCGTGTGGGCGCAGTGGTTTGGGTTCTAAATGGGGTGAAGCGCAAGATTGGAAGTTAGTTGCTGATGTAGGAAAACAGCTGCAGATGCCGCAGTGCGTTGCAGTTACGGCTCTGAGACCCGATTTTGTACTGTACTCCGAGGACGCACAAGTAGTGTACTTCAACGAGTTAACAGCACCTTTCGAAGATGCAATGGAAGACACCTTTGAGAGGAAGAAGTTGAAGTATGCTGATTTGGCTGCTGAGGTGAGGGAGCAAGGCTGGCAGTGCGTTCTTAGACCAGTGGAAGTAGGTGCAAGAGGGTTTGTTGCAAAATCAATCACGTCACTGTTGTTGGCCTTTGCTTTTAGATTTGGTCCTTGAAGGCAGCGGTTAACAACTTGTCTGAGGTAACGGAAAGATCCACCCATTGGTTGTGGCTTAGGAGGCAGCAGAATGTTTGGGGGAAGCAGACCTAAGCTTGGGGGTATTTGCTTACGTGAATGGTGATTGTTAGGTCTTGTTGTCACCTCCATATGCTTAATGTGGTGTGTTGGTTGTGTGGTAGTTGGAGGGCGGTTAACAAGTGGTTGGAATTGGAGGCTTTTGGCAGGTTGAGTCGCCAGGACTGTGCCTCAAGCATGGAGGGGGGTGGGTCTGGGATGCCAAATCTTGCCTTTGAGCCTACTGGAGGTGTCGTGGGCTCAGCTCAATGAAACATCAACGAAGAAAGGTGTCCACTTGACAACCCCAACGAAGTGCTCGCGGTGATCCCTGGTGAGGAGGGTAGTGCCCATCCATAATGTGTGCTCGTTTGAAGGTGGATGGAGATATTCTGCAGAGGTGTGGGTGGTATACAGGTGTTGAGAAGGAAATCAGTACTGGTGGCATGGTTGGTTTGTGTCCAGCCCCCATAATTTTAGCACAAGGGTTTTAACATCTTTTCCTGTGTGTAATTGTATGGTGAAGATACTGGGTTTGTTTAGCTCTTCTGTTCTTGTATTAATATATCTTTCTTCCCACTGTTCTGTAAATGTCTGGATTGTATTTTCATTTAATGTGCCGCAGGGGTGATTCCAGGATTTTTTAAGTGAGGTGGCATGGGGGGTGGGGGAACCAAGAACCAGTCTGGGTAGGTCCATGGACAGGTTGGGGTTGGAGGCACCTCAGCTAATCTAAGTAGCAACGTAATAATCCAATAGCGTTGAGCTCTGTCAGATTGACAGTACTCTGGTCAAATGGCATTGGGGGGACCGGGGGGGGGCGGTGTCACCCCATGTCACCCCTTGAGACACACCCCTAAACTGCACCGTAAGTACAGTTATTCTATTAAATTCAGAACAAAGTTTCATACATTATGTATTTTAATAATAAAACTGAGCTCAAGTCTGAGGGTCAGTATTCAGTTTGTAGGCTGAAAATTAACTAACTTACAAAATTTCAGAAATTGTCATATTTCTTAAGTGACACTTTTCCCTTCAATTAATGTGTTTACAGAAATAAATACAGGTTCATGGAGCAAAAACACATTAGAGGATGACAGTAAGACAGTGAGACACCTTAATTCACCAGCAGAGACTCTTGAAAAGGATGGAGTAAAAGTGAAAGAGAATAAGTCGAAACAGAAGGACAACAGTAAGAGTTTGGAGCAGAATGAGCAAAAACTAAGAGATAATGAGAAGGAAAGTGAAAAAGTGATGGATTTGAAAATGAAGCAGGAGAACCAAGTATCAGGTACTGTGATGATGTCATTTCATTATTATTAATGAACAATTGTCTTTTTACATTATTGTACTGAGAGAGTCAAAGTGAGTGCAATGAATCAATTTGAAGGGTACAGTAAAGATCTCTAATACATTTTAAATTCTACAAAATAAAGACTTAAAATGTGTGTTTACAGACACAAACACTGAGATGTGCAGTCAAGATAAATCGACGGTGGGATCCATTAATACAACAACAGGGGCTAAAGAGAATGAAGCCACAAAAATGACGGATGTGGATAAAACGGAGAGAAAAGGATCAGCAGGTACTGTGATGATGTCATTGTATTATTATTAATGAACAATTGTTGTGACATTGTGTCCCTAAGTGCTATACAAGAAAATGTGAGTACTTGTTTAAATGATGAATATATTAATAAATGAAATTTAGTGTAATAAACTGCTATGAATGGGTGCTCAGCACAGCTCAGGAGATTTAAAAGTCCATGGAAAACTTCACTTGCAAAATTAATACTTAACATATAAATGTGTTTGCAGAAATGAACACAGATTCATCCAACCGAAATGATTCACACGTTGATGGTCAGACAGTGGGACGCAGTGACAAACAGAAAGAGAAACAGGAAAAGGGAGCAGAAGATCCTAAAAAGGAGTCAGTGAGGAAGAGAGAAGGATCAGCAGGTACTGTGATGATGTCACTGCTCAGGTGGGATGGAGATCATTCACACAAAGTTCTCTCAGGCCATGTGACGCTGTCAGTGTTCACACTAAGAGTTTCATTCCGAGAGAATCACAGACTGGACCTGCAATTTAAAACCTCAAATGCTTTTAAAAATAAAATTATCATGCTGGTTACACTGTTAAATTTAGAGTTAGTCTTGATAAAGATGTTTTCGTACCCGAACACAGGTGAGTCCAGCACAAATCAAAAGACGGCTGAGACGGAAAATCTGGATCAGAACGACACACAGACAGGGACTGATGTGACACAAAGTGCTGGAGAGACAGATGGCGAAACACAGTCAGAACGCAGAGATACAGGTACTGTGATGATGTCACTGAATTGATGGGAACTGGTGTGAATTAAATTTAATCAAACATGAATGATGGGCTGAATTATTATGAATTTAAAGTTGTTCACATAAAGCAGTGTTTTGGTAACAACTCGTTTGGTAACCTGTGTTTGCATGGGTTTCCTGTGGGTGCTCTGGTTTCCTCTCACAATCCAAAGACATGCAGTGCAGGTGGACTGGTGTTGCTAAAGTGTCCTGTGTGTGTGTGTGTGTGTGTGTGTGTGTGTGTGTGTGTGTGTGTGTGTGTGTGTGTGTGTGGTTATCCTGGAATGGACTGGTGTTCCATCCAGGCTTCACCCTCTCAGCCTTATGCCCAATGCTTCAGGGATAGGCTCAGGATCACCAGGACCACATACAGAGGTGACAATTATATGATGAAAAATGTGAATAATAATAATAAGATAAAAGAGAACCTCCTCCGTGAACCGCCACCTTATCGTGGTGGAGGGGTTTGAGTGCCTGAATGAGTCCAGGAGCTATGTTGTCTGGGGCTACATGCCCCTGGTAGGGTCTCCCATGGCAGACAGGTCCTGGATGACAGACGAGACAAAGCGCGGTTCAAAAACCCCTTATGACGAAAAAATCAAGGCGTCCGTTTACCCCGCCCGGTATGGGGTCACCGGGGCCCCACCCTGGAGCCAGGCCTGGGGGGGGGCTCGCATGCGAGCGCCTGGTGGCCAGGTCTATGCCCACGGGGCCTGGCCGGGCTCAGCCCGAAGCCACAACGTGGAGCCGCTCTTCGGTGGGCTCACCACCTGCCGGAGAAACCGTAAGGGGCCGGTGCGTTGTGATTTGGGCGGCGGTCGGGGCCGAGTGCCCGGCCGACCCAAACCTCGGGCGCCAACTCTGGTTTTTGGGACTTGGAATGTCACCTCACTGGCGGGGAAGGAGCCTGAGCTGGTGCGGGAAGTTGAGAGATACCGTCTAGATATAGTCGGGCTCACTTCCACTCACAGCTTGGGTTCTGGAACCACTCTACTCGATCGAGGGTGGACTCTCCACTATTCTGGCGTTGCCCAAGGTGAGAGGCGGCGGGCTGGTGTGGGCTTATTAATAGCCCCCCAGTTCAGCCGCCATGTGTTGGAGTCTACCCCGGTGAATGAGAGGGTCATCTCCCTACGCCTTCGGGTCAGGGAACGGTCTCTCACTGTCGTTTGTGCTTATGCGCCTAGCGGCAGTGTAGAGTACCCGGCCTTTTTAGAGTCCCTGGGGGGCGTGCTGGAAAGCGCTCCCACTGGGGACTCTGTCGTTCTACTGGGGGACTTTAACGCCCACGTGGGCAGCGACAGTGATACCTGGAGGGGCGTGATTGGGAGGAACGGCCTCCCTGATCTGAACCCGAGCGGTGAGTTGTTATTGGATTTCTGTGCTAGTCGCGGTTTATCCATAACGAACACCATGTTCATGCATAAGGGAGTCCACCAGTGCACTTGGCACCAGGACACCCTAGGTCGGAGGTCGATGATCGACTTTGTAGTCGTTTCTTCTGACCTTCGGCCATATGTCTTGGACACTCGGGTGAAGAGAGGGGCTGAGCTGTCAACTGATCACCACCTGGTGGTGAGTTGGATTCGATGGCGGGGGAGAAAGCTGGACAGACCTGGCAGGCCCAAACGCATAGTGAGGGTCTGTTGGGAACGTTTGGCGGAGGCCCCTGTCAGAGAGGTCTTCAACTCCCACCTCCGACCGAGCTTCAACCAGGTCCCGAGGGAGGTGGGGGACATTGAGTCTGAATGGACTATGTTCCGCTCCTCCATTGTCGGTGCGGCGGTTCGGAGCTGCGGCCAATTAAGGTCTCCGGTGCCTGTCGCGGCGGCAATCCCCGAACACGGTGGTGGACACCGGAAGTAAGGGATGCCATCAAGCTGAAGAAGGAGTTCTATCGGGCCTGGCTGGCTCATGGGACTCCTGAAGCAGCTGACGGGTACCGACGGGCCAAACGGAGCGCACTCTGGCAGTCGCCGCGGCAAAAACTCGGGCTTGGGAGGAGTTCGGTGAGGCCATGGAGGAAGACTTTCGGTCGGCCTCAAAGAGATTCTGGCAAACCGTCCGGCGACTCAGAGGGGGGAAGCGGTGTTCCACGAACACTGTTTACAGTGGAAGTGGTGCGCTGCTGACCTCAGCTGAGGATGTTCTCGGGCGGTGGAAGGAGTACTTTGAGGATCTCCTCAATCCCTCCGACACGCCTTCCGTAGAGGAAGCTGAGGCTGGAGACTCGGAGGGGGACTCGTCCATTACCCTGGCTGAAGTTGCTGAGGTAGTCAAAAAACTCCTCGGTGGCAAGGCTCCGGGGGTGGATGAGATCCGCCCCGAGTTTCTCAAGTCTCTGGATGTTGTGGGGCTGTCTTGGCTGACACGCCTCTGCAGCATCGCGTGGAGTTCGGGAACGGTGCCTCTGGACTGGCAGACCGGGGTGGCGGTCCCTCTTTTTAAGAAGGGGGACCGGAGATTGTGTTCCAACTACAGGGGGATCACACTCCTTAGCCTCCCTGGGAAAGTCTATGCCAGGGTACTGGAAAGGAGAATCCGACCGATAGTCGAACCTCGGATTCAGGAGGAGCAATGCGGTTTTCGCCCTGGCCGTGGAACACTGGACCAGCTCTATACCCTCACTAGGGTGTTGGAGGGTTCGTGGGAGTTTGCCCAACCAGTCCATATGTGTTTTGTGGACCTGGAGAAGGCATTCGACCGTGTCCCTCGTGGCATCCTGTGGGGGGTACTTCGGGATTATGGGGTTCGGGGCTCGTTGCTACGGGCTGTTCGTTCCCTGTATGACCGGAGCAGGAGCTTGGTTCGCATTGCCGGCAGTAAGTCAGACCTTTTCCCGGTGCATGTTGGACTCCGCCAGGGCTGCCCTTTGTCACCGATTCTGTTCATTATTTTTATGGACAGAATTTCTAGGCGCAGTCAGGGAACGGAGAGTGTCTGTTTTGGTGGCCGCGAGATCTCGTCTCTGCTTTTTGCGCACGATGTGGTCCTGTTGGCTTCATCAAGTCAAGACTTGCAGCGTGCACTGGGGAGGTTTGCAGCCGAGTGCGAAGCGGCGGGGATGAGAATCAGCACCTCCAAATCCGAGGCCATGGTTCTCAGTCGGAAAAAGGTGGATTGCTCCCTCCGGGTTAGGGGGGAGTTGCTCCCTCAAGTGGAGGAGTTTAAGTATCTTGGGGTCTTGTTCACGAGTGAGGGAAAAATGGAGCGGCAGGTCGACAGACGGATCGGTGCGGCGTCCGCAGTAATGCGGTCATTGTACCGGTCTGTTGTGGTGAAGAGGGAGCTGAGTCGTAAGGCGAAGCTCTCAATTTACCGGTCGATCTACGTTCCTACCCTCACCTATGGTCATGAACTCTGGATCATGACCGAAAGAATGAGATCGCGGATACAAGCGGCAGAAATGAGTTTCCTCCGCAGAGTGGCTGGGCGCACCCTTAGGGATAGGGTGAGGAGCTCAGTCACCCGGGAGGAGCTCGGAGTAGAGCCGCTGCTCCTCCGCATCGAGAGGAGCCAGTTGAGGTGGCTCGGGCATCTGTTCCGGATGCCTCCTGGACGCCTCCCTGGGGAGGTGCTCCGGGCTTGTCCCACTGGGAGGAGGCCTCGGTGCAGACCCAGGACACGTTGGAGAGACTATGTCTCCCGGCTGGCCTGGGAACGCCTTGGGGTTCCCCCAGAGGAACTGGAGGAGGTGTGCGGGGAGAGGGAGGTCTGGAGTACTCTGCTCGGACTGCTGCCCCCGCGACCCGGCCCGGATAAAAGCGGAGGAAGATGGATGGATGAAGATGGACGTGTTAATATTTGCTTTCCAGGTGTACATACGTTCCGTGGGTTGGGAACATGTCTCGTTTGCGTGACTCGGCAAGTGTGTAGAGGCATCGGTGGCTCGACCCTGTGCCACAGAGCAGAGCAGCAGGGCCTCGTGTGGAACGAGGTCAGATGTCGCGTCCTTCGTGTTCCGTGTGCGACGAACCCGTGTGAGTTGCGTGTGACATGTCCAATTCGCCTAACTAAGAGCGTGCAGGTGAAAAGTGCAAACGGCAGACACCTGGACCCCCCCCCGGCACTTTCACCGCAGTGCTTCGAGAGGCTGGAGTTCTCACTCGCACAGGGATGATGGGGAGACAAACACGTGTTTGTGTCTGACACAGGTTCCTCCCTCTTTACAAACCCCACCCCTACACCATACTGCCTGTCACAGGCCACACACAACAAGGGCAGAGTGAACAGCCGGTGTATAACACTAAGCGAACGCCGAGTAAACAGTGAGTAAACGCAGAGTACATGACAACCCCCTCGAGCATCTGCACTTGAGAAACCGAGCTCCTATTTAACATTTGCGTATTGAGGTTCATATTAGTGCCTTCCCTCCCCTCTGAACACACATCTCTGCGCTCTGTTTTGCAACATGGCAGCAAAGGCACTGAAATTCACTTTGAATGGAAATGCTATGGGTGGTGCAGTGGCGCAGTGGGTTGGACCGCAGTCCTGCTCTCCGCTGGGTCTGGGGTTCGAATCCCACTTGGGGTGCCTTGCGACGGACTGGCGTCCCGTCCTGGGTGTGTCCCCTCCCCCTCCGGCCTTACGCCCTGTGTTACTGGGTAGGCTCCGGTTCCCCGTGACCCCGTATGGGACAAGCGGTTCGGAAAGTGTGTGAGAGAGAATGTTTATGATTATGGAATGAAGAGATTTGGGATGTATCAGGGGAAGAGTAAAGGAGTGCAGGTTATGCCGAGGTCAAGACGGTAGGTAGAAATTGAGGGACTGATTTGAGAAAAAAGGCAGTTAAAAGGACTTTGGAAATGAGCAAATGAGGAGGGGAAGAGAAGTATTAACAATCTGCAGGAAGAATTGAAATTAGGTTATTGGTGTTGAGGAGAGCAGAGAGGCTTAGGTGAAGGAGGAAGAAGAAAGCAGGCTAGAGTAGTGGTTTTTAAGAACTTGTTTAAATTTGTGAAGTCGTTGCTTAAGCAGGAGATGTCCAGTTGTTTAAATGTTGGAAAGCAGGAGCTGGAGAGTTACCTGCAGGAAATGCACACCGATGGAGAGAGAGGGAGAGTTTTTGAAGTGCCTGCAGATATTCCTTCACTAGAGGAGATTGTGGTGCAAATGAATGAATGAATGAATGAGCTTTATTGCCAAGTATGTTTACACATACAAGGAATTCGTCTTGGTGACAGGAACTTCCACAGCACAGACAGAATGACAGTGACAAGACACAGTTAATAAAAGTAGAGTGGGCTAATAGAAGATAAAAAAATATATATAAGGTACACAATATACAAAATAGACACTAGACATTATATGTTTGGGTGTGAGTCCCCCAAGGTTGAAAGAGGTGCAAGAGGTGGTTCGTTGTGCAAGGGCAACATCTGCACCGGGACCTAATGGGGTTCCTTATCAGGTTTACAAAGGCGCCCCGGATGTCCTAAAGTCTTTGTGAACGCAGATGGTGGTTGTATGGAGGAAGGGAATTACTCTGAAGACATGGCTGAGAACGGGAGGGGTATTTATAGCCAAGGAAACTGTTGCTGCAGAGATATGGCAAATCAAGCCTTCTTAATGTTGAGGAAAAGATAGATTTTAGTGTAGTGGTACAGAGATTGTCTACATATTTGTTAGCAAACAATTTAATTGACACATCTGTGCACAAAGCAGAAATTGTGGGATTTTCAGGATGCCTAGAACATTGCAGTATGTTCTGGGCTCAGATTAAGGTAGGTAAGACGGAAGGTAAAGACCTTCACATGGTATTTCTGGACTTGACAAATGCTTTTGTTTCAGAGCCACATGATCTCTTGTGGAAGGAATTTGATTTTTTTAAAATCCCAGAGTGCATTGCAAGACTGTTTAAGGTGTGTTTTGAGGACATTGAGTTTTATTCCCAACATTCATGAAACGTTGCTTTATTGATTGTTCACATAGTGCTGTTTCCTGATGCCCCACAGATCTATTCGGTGAACCTGTAAGTGAAAGAAAGAAGCGGTTTGAACCACCTGCATGTAGCCCAAATAACGTAAAGCATGAGCGCAGAAGTATTCAACGGAAGGACAAGACAAGTGAGACTGAAGCGAAGGTGGACGAGCAGAAGGACAAGGACACAGATCAGGAACCCAGAGCAGCAGGTACTGTGACCTTCCTACCTGTCAGGTGAGGTAGAGGATGGCCAGGTAACACTGACTGCTCAACATACTGTATGTTGCTCTCATGTCTTCATTTATTCTCCATCTTCAGTGGAGAAAAAGGTGAGTTGAGAAGTGCAGGCTGGAAACGAGGACGTGACAATTTGTTAGAAGACCTTTCTCTCACTTCTATGGAAGTTTACACATTTATTTTTACAGTTATGCCGGAAACTTACAGGAAGTACCCAGCACGAAAATAAAACTTTGCGTCTATTACCATTTTATAAACTCCTCCTTTTTTTTTTTTTTTTTTTTTTTATAAAGAGTGACTAGATGACAACAAATGTGTTTCTGTAAGGAATTGATTGTGAAAAGCTGAAAAAAATGTACTTTAGTTCACAGAAAGAAGCACAGATTAGGAGAGAAAGGCAGGTCAGATTCACTCAGTGAGACTCATTTCTGAATGAAGTGAATTCAGGTATTTTAGGGTAAACAATTCTCCTTGGTTTTCTGACTATTTTTACATGGAATTAGAGTAAAATGAACCCCATGTCCTGCTGCTGGTTAAACTCGGTAACTTTCCACCGTTGAGCTGAAACAAGGGGCTCAGTGATATGTGCTACTCTGCTGTTTCAGTACCAGTTCCTATGTAACAATTGTTGTTACACTGTGTCCCTAAGTGCTATACAGGAAAAAGTCATTACTTGTTGAAATGATGAATATATTAATAAATTTAAAGCACTCTTATCCAATAGCGTTGAGCATTGTCAGATTGACAGTAATCTGGTCTAAAGGCATTGGGGGGACCAGGGGGCCAATCATATTTTGGGGGGGGGGGGGGGGTGGGGGGGGTCACCCCATGTCACCCCTTGACACACACCCCTACACTGCACGGTAAGTCCAGTTATTCTATTAAATTAAGAATAAAGTTTTATACATTATGAATGTTAATAGGAGGCGCGGTGGCGCAGTGGGGTTGGACCAGGTCCTGCTCTCCAGTGGGTCTGGGGTTCGCGTCCCGCTTGGGGTGTCTTGCGATGGACTGGCGTCCCGTCCTGGGTGTGTCCCCTCCCCCTCTGGCTTTGCACCCTGTGTTGCTGGGTAGGCTCTGGTTCCCCGCGACCCCGTCTGGGATAAGCGGTTCAGAAAGTGTGTGTGTGTGTGTGTGTGTATTTTAATAATAATACTGAGCTCAATTCCAAGAGTCAGTAATCAGTTCGTAGGCTGAAAATTAACTAACTTACAAAATTTCAGAAATTGTCATATTTCTTAAGTGACACTTTTCCCTTCAATTAATGTGTTTACAGAAATAAATACAGGTTCATGGAGCAAAAACACATTAGAGGATGACAATAAGACAGTGGGACACCTTAATTCACCAGCAGAGACTCTTGAAGAGGATGGAGTAAAAGTGAAAGAGAATAAGTCGAAACAGAAGGACAACAGTAAGAGTTTGGAGCAGAATGAGCAAAAACTAAGAGATAATGAGAAGGAAAGTGAAAAAGTGATGGATTTGAAAATGAAGCAGGAGAACCAAGTATCAGCTACTGTGATGATGTCATTTCATTATTATTAATGAACAATTGTCTTTTTACATTATTGTACTGAGAGAGTCAAAGTGAGTGCAATGAATCAATTTGAAGGGTACAGTAAAGATCTCTAATACATTTTAAATTCTACAAAATAAAGACTTAAAATGTGTGTTTACAGACACAAACACTGAGATGTGCAGTCAAGATAAATCGACGGTGGGATCCATTAATACAACAACAGGGGCTAAAGAGAATGAAGCCACAAAAATGACGGATGTGGATAAAACGGAGAGAAAAGGATCAGCAGGTACTGTGATGATGTCATTGTATTATTATTAATGAACAATTGTTGTGACATTGTGTCCCTAAGTGCTATACAAGAAAATGTGAGTACTTGTTTAAATGATGAATATATTAATAAATGAAATTTAGTGTAATAAACTGCTATGAATGGGTGCTCAGCACAGCTCAGGAGATTTAAAAGTCCATGGAAAACTTCACTTGCAAAATTAATACTTAACATATAAATGTGTTTGCAGAAATGAACACAGATTCATCCAACCGAAATGATTCACACGTTGATGGTCAGACAGTGGGACGCAGTGACAAACAGAAAGAGAAACAGGAAAAGGGAGCAGAAGATCCTAAAAAGGAGTCAGTGAGGAAGAGAGAAGGATCAGCAGGTACTGTGATGATGTCACTGCTCAGGTGGGATGGAGATCATTCACACAAAGTTCTCTCAGGCCATGTGACGCTGTCAGTGTTCACACTAAGAGTTTCATTCCGAGAGAATCACAGACTGGACCTGCAATTTAAAACCTCAGATGCTTTTATGAATTAAATTATCATGCTGGTTACATTGTTAAATTAAGAGTTAGTCTTGATAAAGATTTTTTCGTACCCAAACACAGGTGAGTCCAGCACAAATCAAAAGACGGCTGAGACGGAAAATCTGGATCAGAACGACACACAGACAGGGACTGATGTGACACAAAGTGCTGGAGAGACAGATGGCGAAACACAGTCAGAACGCAGAGATACAGGTACTGTGATGATGTCACTGAATTGATGGGAACTGGTGTGAATTAAATTTAATCAAACATGAATGATGGGCTGAATTATTATGAATTTAAAGTTGTTCACATAAAGCAGTGTTTTGGTAACAACTCGTTTGGTAACCTGTGTTTGCATGGGTTTCCTGTGGGTGCTCTGGTTTCCTCTCACAATCCAAAGACATGCAGTGCAGGTGGACTGGTGTTGCTAAAGTGTCCTGTGTGTGTGTGTGTGTGTGTGTGTGTGTGTGTGTGTGTGTGTGTGGTTATCCTGGAATGGACTGGTGTTCCATCCAGGCTTCACCCCCTCAGCCTTATCCCCAATGCTTCAGGGATAGGCTCAGGATCACCAGGACCCTGCTCAGGACCAGCAGTAACTGGAACCGGGTGGATTAACGTCTTGGTCCTTCAGGATGTTCAGAATCAGCTATGAGATCCAGGAGACAAACACACATGCCAGCACAGTTAATTCACAATAATAATAATTTCTACTTTTAATTACAGTTTATTTTCTTTGTGTCACCACTGAACAGTGTGTTACTGTAGCTGTATAAACTGGAGAAATGTCTGTATCTGCAGAAGAACAGTCTTACATATTTAATATACTGGCCTTAAAAAGAGATGTTAATATTTTACCAGATTTAAAT